>NW_028327175.1:110190345-110493375 GCF_987537825.1 Furipterus horrens | reverse complement strand
GTTGGGGCAGTTTTTGTTTTTCAAAGAAGTGGCCCATCTATGTTGTCAAATTTATGTGTGTAGAGTTGTTTGTAGCATTCCCTTATCATTATGATGTCTGCAGAGTCTGTAAGGATACACCTGTTTTATTCCTGATATTGGTAATTTGTGTCATCTCTCTTTTTTCCTTGGTCGGTCTTACTAAAGGTGTGTCAATTTATCTTTTCAAAGAAGCAGTTTTTTGCTTCATTATTGTCTTTATTATTTTTCCGTTTTCCATTTCATTGATTTCTGCAGTTATATTATTTCCTTTATTTTACTTGCTTTCAGTTTATTTGTTATTTTCCTAGCTTCTTGAGGTATAGCTTAGATTATTGATCTTAAACTTTTACTGTTTCCTAATATATGCATCTAGCCCTATAAATTTCTTTTCAGTACTGCTTTTGCTGTGGACCACAAATTTTCATGTTGTATTATCCCTTTCATTTAGTTCAGTGTACTTTAAAATTTTTCCTTGACACTTTCTCTTTGACCCATGGATTATTTAGAAATGTGTTGTTTAGTTTCCAATTCTTTGGAGCTTGTCTTGTTATTTTTCTGTTATTGATATCTAATTGGATTCTATTATGGTTGGAGAACACACTCTGCATGAGTTCAGTTCTCTTCAATTACTTGAGGGTTGTTGAATAGCACTGGGTGTGGTCTTCTTGGAATATGTTCCATGGGCACTTGGACTCTTGCTGTTGTCAGATGCAGTGTTCTAAAAATTTGAATAGATCTTGTTGGTTGATAGTGTTGTTCTGTCCTTCTATATCCTTGCTAATTTTCTTTCAACTGTTCTATCAGTTGTAGAAAGAGAGGTTGAAATCTCAACCATAATTGTGGACCTATTTCTTTTGTTTCTATCAAGTTTTGATTTACATATCTTGCAGCTCAATTGTTTGATGCTCATATTTTTAGGTTTGCTATGTGTTCTCGTTTGATTAACACTTTTATCTTAATATAATGTCCATATCTATTTATGATATTTTTCTTTTTTTTGCTATGATAGCTACTTTATCTGATATTAATACTGATATTCCTCCTTTCCTTTTATTAATGTTTATACATTATATCTTTTCCAGATTTTTACTTTAAAACTATCTATATGTTATGTTTGAAATAAGTTTCTTGTAGAGAAACTTGGATTATTTTTTTATTTTTATTTAAATTAAAATAAAACAAACCTGTTTTATTACAGTTGTCCCAATTTTCCCCTGTGGCTCTCCACTGCCCCCACCTCCTGCCCTCACTCCCACACTCAATCCCCACCCTGTTGTCCATGTCCATGGGTCATTTGTACTAATTCCTTGACTAGTCCCTTCCCTCTCTTTCCCCCCTTCTCCCCCTCCCCTCTGATCACTGTCAGTCTGTTTCTTGTTTCCATGCCTCTGGTTCTATTTTGCTTGTTTGTTTGTTTTGTCCATTAGGTTCCTGTTATAGGTGAGATCATATGGTATTTGTCTTTCACCGTCTGGCTTATTTCACTAAGCATAACACTCTCCAGTTCCATTCATGCTGTCATGAAAAATAAGGAATGCTTCATGAATTTGCATGTCATCCTTATGCAGGGACCATGCTAATCTTCTCTGTATCATTCCAATTTCAGTATATGTGCTGCTGAAGCACGCACTGGATTATTTTTTAAATCCATTCTGCCAACCTGTGTTTTTTAATTGGTGTATTTATATCATTTGCATTTAATGTAATTATTGACTTGTAAGGGCTTAAATATGTTTTGGTTTTCTTTCCATACATTTTCTTTCTGTTTTTCATTTCTCTATTTTTGCCTCTTATGAGTTACTTGAACATTCAGAATTTCATTGTGAATGTTCATAGTATTTTTTAATATATTTTTTGTATATAGCTTTTTCAGTGTTCTAGTTATTCCATTATATATGCAAGACATCAAAGTTTACAGGTGTCATCATTTTACCAGTTCTAGCAAAGTATGGGTATCTTGCCTACCTTTATGTCCCTTTACCATCCCCTTTATAATATAATTATCCTCTGGTTGAGCCTTTTTAGAGTGTTCCTTTCTGCACTTCTAGGTTACCAGTTTCTTCATCTCCATATCTGGGAATATGAAACAAAAAGAAAACCCAGAGAAGACACCACAGTGCCAGTGCTGAAGCCCGAAGGCAGGCTGTGTCAGTGTGCCTTTCCTCTTTTTGCTCAAATAATATTCCATTATGTTGATACAGAACGTTTCACTTATCACTTTGTCAGCCAATCCATGTTTGCCTTATTTCCCCTTTTTGATTATTATGACTAACACTGCTATGAATACTCATGTACAACTTTTTGTGTGGACATACGTGTTTATTTTTCTTAGGTAAATACTTAGCAGTGTAGTTGCTGGGTCATATGGTAACTCTATATTTAACATTTTGAGGAACTGCTGAACTGTTTTCAAAACAGCTGCACTATTTTATGATACCATCAGCAATGTCTGAGGGTTGCACTTTAAAGTTAGATCGGCAACATCTTTTTTCTTTATTAGTGGCAAATAAAATGATGTATTTTGCAATCCATAGAACCTTAGAATTGATGAGATGTGATAACTGTTCATCACCACATAAATATTATCAGTCTTGATAATGCACAGGTGATAAAAATTGGGAAGTGGGAGAGGGAGCAGAACTGATGGGTGAATTTTAGATTTTACCTCTAGTTCAAAGAACAGGGAAAGAAGATATATAAAGAATATTTACAGTACAGTTACTTATACATGTGTTATATTTAAAAGAACAAGAAAGGTGAAATACTTTAAATGAAGAAAATCCTCAACTACCTTTGCAAGAAATCAATAATTTATAAAACTCATTGATCTGTAAAAAGAGGAATAATCATATTATTTATAAATATGGAATTAACTGTATCAAAAACAACAGAAGGTGACAAGGGTGGTGTCTTTGTCATTATGTGTTCTGGGAATGGGAAGGATGTAGGATTGGTGATAAACAGGGGGCCGATCATCCATAAGCCCTTTTGTTCTATTTGATGTTTTACCATGTGTATGACTTTAATTTTTTTAAAAAACCTATAAAACACATACTAAAGTTAATTTAAAGATATGCTTTATTAAACTTAAACTGTCCTGTGGTGAAAACTTTGAGAGTGCTAATAAGTATAAGATTTGGACCCTGAATACAATGAAAAAAAGGAGGGGAAGTAATGCCAGGCAAATAGGTTGATCAGAACTGTCCACTTTGCAGTTGTTATTTATTCATTGTGGTTCCATTATAGCCACTACTTATGCCTTTCTCCAATGTCCAAGGGTAGCATTAGTTCAAGGGGAGAAAAGGAGAGGAAAAGCATATTTTCAGTTTTATCATATATTAATGGCTCAAAGTTTCAAGATGAAAAGGAGGTTAACATTAGGATTCTGATTCTGTTTTCAACATTTTCCTGATGTATGACTAAACTAAGCTATTTAATCTCTCTGTGAATCCGTTTTCCCATCTCTAACATTGGGATACGATACTCTCTTTAGTACACAAAACTGTTATGGAAATTAGACATAATCAAGAATGTTAAAAATCCTTGAAAAGTATAGATAAATGTTCTTTGTTAAGGCTTTTTGCACATTAGCAAAATAGGTGTTTGAGACTACAACATGGAACTCTCCACTCTACTGAAAATAATATCAATGATATTTGACATTTAAGCTATTAAACTTTCAGCTTTACTTTCTCCTCTTATTTCAAAATATTAAATATTGATTCAAAAAAATTGTACATCTTTGTAGGAATCGTGACATCAGAAGTGAATCTGTTGGGTAGCAGTTGGAAATAAAGTATGAATCTAAAGCCTTGCGCAATGTTTCATGGCTGAGAAAACACACCTTTGGGCATCTGTGAAATATTTTAATGTAGTAGATGACCAAGGGATTCTGTTTGTGTATGCATTTTAAGGTCCTCCATCTGGTTCACTCGCACCAACCCAAGAGGACACGGGGCATCACGAGCGATTTCCAATCACCCACAATAAGACTGAAAGCACTTTCTACATGATCATTATTTATTCATCTTTTAAACATATTTCACATATCAGAACAGAGTAAACTCTCCCTCCATCCTTTCCATGAACTCCAAGGGCTTGGCAATAAACATTTGTTGCCACCTGTGGGCTGCACACAATGAGCCTTGGCACCCAGCCATTTACTGGGCATGTACTTTCTCATCTAACTGTCACACAGACTTAAGTCATGGTTCTCTTATTATCCCCATCTTACCAATGAGGACACAAGCTTAAGGAGATTGGCCAGATTGCTCAGAGCCTTTGGCTGGAAGGGGAGGAGCCAGCACTCCAATATTGTCTTGAAAGTCTGAGCTCTTAACCATGATGTTGCACCCCTCTTTTATATACATCAGGAACTCATGAAAACACAGAGGGAAGAGAGGTAATATCATCAGAGCTTCTACTATTTGTCAGGCATTTATAGTGAGGCTCGTTTAAACTTGGCAGCAACCCTAAGGGATTGATTTTACTATTACCTTTCTTTTTTTGTTACCAATAAAAAAAAACAGAGAAGCAGAGCAATGAGGAGGAGTGGAGGGAAGTAAAGCAGAGGCAAGGTGAGAACTGGTGGTCTTGCAGCCTGTTGGGGTGGGGAGGAAAGTGGAAGAAGAGTCTGTTGGAGACAGAAGCTGAGAGACAGGTAAGGGGTGCTGAGGATTCAGGCAGTGTTCTGCTATATTACAATGTGCTCTGGCCCGAAAGTATCATGAGCCAATTTAATTAGACTGAACCCTGGAGCTGCCCATGGGCAACTAAGCTAGAAGAAAGTAAACCTCTTTGCCCCCATTTGGGAAGCTGATAATGAAGCCAAAACAGAGGATACCAGAAACAAAATATTAAGAGAGAAATATTCCTATTGTTATCATTTCAGCACCTGGATCTAGCTATGCCTGAAGTCACCACTGAACTTGCTGTTATCTTGAGTGGTGCCATTCTCTGTTGTACTTAGTTAGAGATGGGTTCCCATGTGCCTTAGTTGCAAGAGTCCTGAACACAGGTGCCTACAACTTTTCAAGACATGTGTATCCAATTTTTTCATCATGGGACCATTATGGTATCTAACGAGGGATTTCCCCATGTCACACAGCTGGTGAACACTGAGGCTGAAATCAAAGATTCACAATTAAAATCCTGATCTCCATTCCCTGCTCTTAGTTAGAACAAAGTAAGTAGACTGTTAAGACAATTAATTATTTACTATGTTTATCTACTCTTTAATTTTATTTTGGATACTTCAGATCATGTTCCATAACCAGAGTTTCACACAAAGAAATGAAGAACAGCTCCTTTTCATAGCACCTGTTGGAATTCTTTTCAGGGATAAAAGAGTGAGTAAAGGAATGAAAAAAAAGGAAACTAGCATATATTGAATACTCCTTATGGTCTGGGACTGTGGAGGCATTTGGGCATAGATTATCTCATTTATTTCTCAAAAAATTCATTAAAGGTGATTATCCTCATTTCCACTGTGAAGATGAAAGAAATAAGAATCTGATCCACCTGTCTAGCTCCATATTGTGTCCTTTTAATAGCTACACTATCATACCTCTAAACACACTGAAATGGGAGAGAGGGTCTCTATTTGCAACAGGCTCATTTGGTGTGATTTGTAGCAGAAAGAGCACAGTCCTGAGGGGAAGTCCAGCACCTTCTTCTATTAACTGTGATCTTGGAAAAGTTACACCATTTCTCTGAAGCTCAGTTTCCTGTCTATAAATTTGGGATAATACAATTTAACCCACAGGAGAGTTGTGAGAATTCTTGCTTGAATGTACATGTGTTGTTGTTCTCACCACAGGAAAAGGGTAACTACGTGAGCTGATGGGTGGGTGTTTTTTTAACTTCATTTTTATTATTTACACTATTAAAGCTGTCCCTATTTTTTCACCCTTTTCCCGCCTCCACTCAGCCCTCACCCCACCCCCCTTCCCTCAGGTCATTAGCACACTGTCCTCTGTGTCTATGGGTTATACATATATGTTCCTTGGTTAACCCTTTCCTGTTATTTCATCCAGTCCTCCTCCCCACCTCAGGTGTGTTAATTAGCTTGATTGTGGAAGTTATTTCACAATGTATATGTATATGAAATCATCACATTATACACCTCAAATAAGCACAATTGTTATTTGTCAATTATACCTCAATAAAGCTTGGGGAAAAACTGCTTACGGAGCATCTCCTTTATGCCAATAGAGGGCGGCAGAGAGCACGGTAAAAGCAGTAAGGCAATGGTGGAGAGCGGAGGTCCAGATGTCAGGGGAATTGATGACCAGTGTTTGTCACCTACTAGCTGAGTGATTTTGTGTCAATCACTCAACCTCTTCAGCCTTCATTTTCCTCCCATTTAATAAAGAGATAACAACAGTTGCTACTTTTTATAATGGTTGTATAATGAGTATAATGAATGAAACAATGCATATAAAATTGCAAAGCACAGTGTCCAGGTCATATAATAAAGGATCAATAAATATTAGCTGCTGTTGTCGTTATCAAACCTCAATACTAGATGCCAGTGTGGTGGCTCTCAACCTTTAGCTGCCTGCATATTAAAGTTGCCTAGGGAACTTTTAAAATTTTGATTCACAGCCATATCCCAGTCCAAATAAATCAAAACCTTTATAGATGAAAACTGAGGATCAACATTTTTAAAGCTCCCTAGGTGATTCCAAGGTGTATCCAAGATGTACCTGGTGCCAGAGATGATTTTAGAGAGTGTACCCTCCCTCTGGGGAGCTCACAGCCTTCTTGAAAAGATTGACATGTAAGGAGATGTGATATGATAACACTATATTCCAAGAAATAATCTAGAAGGTAACAGCAGGAGTGATTGGTCCAAAGGTGTCTTTGATCATAAAGGCATAAAAACTAAGGAAAAATTTACTTCATACTAATTTTTTTGTTTCCTTTATATACAGAAGAAAGTTATTGCCCATGACATATTCTGGCAAAACTTGTTACTCCCAAAAGTAACTAGCTCATTGCAACCCAACCTCTAGCTGTTCTAAATAGGTCCCTGGTTTCCATTAACCTCCTTGCTTGCTTCTTCATGAGATGAGTGGGTAACTGTGATGTTCTTTACAAGGCCTGGAAGATGGTGAAAAGAAAAGCTGTCATCACCTTCCTCAAAGTGTTAAAACATTCAGTTAGACACAGAAACCCCATGACACACTGCAGTCCAGTCAAGGTGTGCGAGATCAGAACCATCCTTTGCCAACTGGTAATGCCATCTCACCTGCACTCCATGATGCTTCTGGTTTCTTTTGGTTAAAGAGTCTTAGTCAATTCTTCCATTCAGAGTCACACCAAGAAAAAAGAAGCCTGATAAAACTAGTTTGACATGTTCGTGGGTTATGTCCCCCTAAGAGACTTGTTGAATTCCAAAACCCCAGTACCCATGAACGTAACCTTATTTGGAACTAGGGTCTTTGCAGATGTAATCAAGTTAAGATGAGATCTTCCTTGATTAGGGTGGGGTCTAAATCTAACGACAGGGGTCCTTATAATGCAAGAGAGATGCAAAGACACAGAGGGAAGAAGGCCAAGTGATAACGGAGGCAGAGATTGGGAGTAATGCAGCTACAAGCCAAAGAAGGTCAAGAATTGCTAGTAACAACAGAAGCTACGAAGAGGCAAGGAGGATCCTCCCCTAGAAACTTCAAGGGAAACATGGCCCTGCTGATACCTTGATTTTGGACTTCTGTTCTCCAAAAATGTTGCATAATAAATTTCTGTTGTTTTAAGCCAGTAATTTGTGGTAATTTGTTACTGCAGCCCTTGGAAATTAATACAGCTGGTGATTTATCTCAATGACAGGATCGAAAGCAGTAGAACAAATAACCATCCACTTGGGATCAAGTTCAGTGAGCAGACTCTCGGTAGCCAAGAGCTCAGGCACCTTAAGCTTCATAAGTACCTTTCAAAGTGTTCACTACTTTTATTTTGCTCCAGGCAAAGATGAAACCTGGCTTTGATAGAATTTGTTAAAATCAATTGGATTTAAAGGACCTAAGTGAAGATTTCTATCTGTTTTGGATCAATTTGGCCATGTGGACACCAATGACAGGACCCTCCCTGAAATCCATAGTAAAGAGATTGACCTTAGATTCTTTTAGTTTCTTGAAAGCAGACTATACTTAGCTTCAAGCCATGCTCACCCAACTTTACAATATTGTCTCCAGCTTCTTTCCAAACATACTTTGTTTTATAATAGCCAGGGGACCCTCACAAAATAGATACCTGTTTTCACATTTCCAGGACCTTCTGACTTCATTGTGGACAGATTTCTTTCACTCACCTTCATAATCTTTTAGGTCCTCTTATTTTACCTGTGTCTGAAGCACTATTGTTGTTCATTTAGACATACTTATGGTATCTTTTCTCTGTGCCTAGAACTGATGTAGATGCTGGGGGTGATGCAGTAGAGAATGGATTAGACCAGCTCCCTGTTCTTCTGGAGTTCAGGGTTGGCATTGTCAAAAATCCTACAATAGAAAGACTTTAAGTAACAAAGAGGGCAAATTTAGGCCCCTGTCCTGAGAGCTTTAACCTAGTGGGTAAGAGGGCAAGCATAGGGGATGATGGTGTTCAGGTTTGCTACCTTAGAATGTGCTACTTTGGCAGGGGATTATTTTGAACTGAGAATAACCAAGGCCCAGTAGACTAAAAAAAAACTCTTTATCTCCCACCTTAACTGCATAAAAGAATTCAGATAGGGGGCTTGAACCAGGAAGAGAGCTGTTTCAGAGATGATTTTTACATCAGATTTATCTGCATGGCAGGGCAAACATCTGTCTACCAAACATTTGCTCTTTCCACGTCCTGTGAATCGTTTTCCTCCCCTTTGAAGTCCCAGATTCCTACCCACTTCTCCTTAGCTCAGGATGGCATATAAGCCTCAATTACCTAACTGTGGGGGAGCCTCTTATCTTTAGGGTTCTCATACATACAAAATTAATTTTTTTTCTTCTGTTAACCTGTCTTAAGTCAAATTAATTATTAGACCGGTCAAAGAACCTAGAAGAAAAGAAGGGAAAAGTTTTCCTCCCCTATAGCAGTAAAATATTGTATATTTGAAAGCACTTATCTAGGAAAGTAAAGAGAAAAGAAAATCAATTATGGAAATAAGGGGATTAGTTCTTGAGAAGCCTAGAGATGTTCGTTAAAACAACAAAGATAGAGGGCGAGGGTGGTCGATTATATATATATTTTTTGTCCTTTATCTTAGGTCATTTCAATTATGTTTGAATACTAAGCTGCTGACTGGTTAACAGTACTGCAGCTCTGAAAGGCTGGTTTTCCTACTGAGGGAGGCAGAAGAGCAGGGTGGGCAGTAAAGACCATGTCTGGCTTCACCACTTGCCAGCTGTTTGATTCTGAAAATTCTCCTAACTTCTGTCTACAATGATTTTCTCATCTCCTTGTTCTCTGACAAAACAGCATCCTTTAAAAGGTATCACCTATGGTGTATTGCAGCTGCAAAGGACTAAATGAGATAATGCATGTAAAATTCTCTTGGAATGGTTGGCAAGCAATGTTAGATATTATTTTCACAAGTTGTATATGAAATATTTACTGATAATAGCACTCCTACTTGGCAGCTTTATTTTCCATGCTTCAATTTACAAGCCCCTAATTTATTTTCCTTGAAGATGCCAAGTACTGCCTTCCATTTCTATTCTCACCTTAAATTTGGAATTCAAGATAGGCAGCTCCTTCCATAAGGCTAACTGTGGCTCTTCTCTGCTTTATTTACCCAACAAATACTGATGTAGTGCCTCTTCCTGGTGCTGGAGATGGAGCAGTGAATTAAAGAAACAAAGTCTCTGAGTTTTTGTGGCTTAAATGCTAGGGATAGAGAAAATAAAAGGCACCTACAGGGTGGGGGAAAAATAGGTCCACCATTGTGAGTACACAAAACACAGAGTTTATTCTTGTATTATTGTTTATTAATTACTGTATTATTATTATTGTTATTTTTATCCTCATCTGAAGCATTTTTTTCATTGCTTTTTAGAAAGAGAGGAAGGGAAAGAGAGAGATATTGATGTGAGAGGGAAGTATCAATTGGTTGTCTCCCATAAGCACCTGGACCAGGGATAGCATACACCCAACCCTGGGATCAATCCTGCAACCCAGGTATGTGCCCTGACCGGGAATTGAACCTGCCACCCTTTGGTTATGGGATGACGCTTCAACCAACTGAACCACACTGGCCAGAGCAATTATTGTATTATTTATTATACATACAAACAACTGTAAACCTACTTTTGCTCCACCCTGTAAAATGAGGTCAAGTAGTGTTAAATGTTATGAAAAGACATATAAAGCAAAATTAACCAGAAATTGTGGGACATCTACCAGACATCAGGGGCTGCAGCCACCTGATACAAACAGAAGTGGCATTACAAGAGGGAGTAATGGCAACACAGAGCAATTAGTAACCTTTCTTTGTAAGAGCGAAACTGTCACAGCATAGAAGTAACCAGGGCCATGCTGCTCAACCAGCAAAACACCAAACACACGGAAAGGTGAGGACTTCACCCATAACACTTGTAAATTTTTCCTCTAACCCCCAGTTATGTTAACTACCTTCATTCTAAACCAAGATGTAAATTTGTAAGCAGAAGGAAGGAGGAGGAGGCAGCTATGAATACACAGGAACAAAACTGGCCTTGATCTTTCTAAAAAGTTCAAAGAGGATTTTAATTTCTTCTCTAAGCAGGAAATGGAGATAGAGTTTGCCCCAAATAATTTGAGAATATTACTTATTCATTTAATTAGAAAATTCCTCCAGAAGTGTTTACACTGAAAAATTCAGTTGAATATAATTTAAAAGATAAACATGCAGATCCTGACGGAGGAAACCCAAGGCTTGGGAGTGGAGGCAGCTTCCCCACGTCCTGGGAAGGCTTTCCCAGGGACCTGCTTACCTTCTCTCTCTCCAGGAAGCTCTGCTCTCCCAAAGGTTTCCCTCTGTCAGCCAGGTGAAGGGACCAAGGGGCTTTGGCAAGGGTGACCAGTACTGGGAAAGGGTTGTGGCAGGGCCCTGCTCATGTGCAGACAGTTGAAGCATTTTTTTCTCCTTGCTATCTCTGTAGCCCTTTGCAATTACAAAATCCTGTGGTCCTGGGGTGACAGTGAGCTGTGAAACACCTTCAGGGTCAGAAAATATGGGCCTGATTATATCTTCTGCTAATTAATTATCAGTGGTGTGACCTTGGACGTGAACTTAACCTCTCTGATGATGTTTCCTCCTCTGTACTGTAAGGGCCTGTACACAAGGATTAAATGCCAGCATATGTGTCAATTATCTAGCCATAATGGGTGCTCAGTAAATGGTCTCCAGGACCATTATCATTGACCTCAAATAAATGAACATCCACTTAGAGACTGTGGGTCCTAAAAGCAGAGAGGGATTCACCACTTGGCTGAGGATGAACAGATAATCAACATGGGAAGAAGAGAGATGTGGGAGTTTGTGATTCCAATTCCTCTCTGTCTCTCCCACTACCTGTGCTCACTCTTGCAAGCCAGTTAAGTCCTAGTACATTATTCTCATATGTAAAATGAAGACTTGAGTAAATAGAACTAATGCTTCCTTGCCTTCTAATTCTGTCATCTGATACTTACTGGTGCCATTGGATGGGTCTTGAAGATCAGTTAAAACCATGACCTTCAGAGTAGTGCTTTTCAACTTGCAGATATATCATTTCATTTGATCTTAATAAACTTTTTTTTTTAAGATTTCATTTTCCAGGTGGGTAACTGAGGTCCAGAGCCACAACGGGGCTTGTACCAAACCTCAGAGAGATGTGGAGTCAGACTTGAACCCAGTTCTCATGACCAACGTGTGAAGCCAAAATCCTAAATGGACTCTTCTCCACAGTGAATTGTGTGCCCAGCACATAGTATGCACAGACTTAGGCTGAAACTAAGTGAACTGATAGCCACAGTGAACTGTAGAGGGCAAACTCCAGAGACATAGAGGAAAGCCAACAACCAACATAAGGTTCTGAGGCCAGAGGAGGGCACAGAATGTGAGTGAGCTGATGTCCATTTGGGCTTGTCTGCTCTTTCTCAGTGCAGTTTCCACAGTTGGAGCAGCTGCCACATTATGTGGCTTCTTCATATGCCTTTGAGGAAATGCACCTTTCATGATTCATATTACCTAATTGCTTTCCAAATGGGTATTCCTGGGTGGTAACCTTATGAGGGGAGGTTTGTAGGTCTCTGGTGTGTCTTAAGTGTGATGTTGCAAAGTTATGGCTAAGTGAGGCCTGCTCTTCCAATAGCACAAGACACACAGAAAGGGCGTTGTGTTTTCTCTATAGCGGTGCTGTTCACAGAACTTTCTCACCAATGGGCATGTTCAGTGTGTGCATTACCCAATAAGTGGCTACTGTCCATGTGTGGCTATTGAACACTTTAAATACTGCTGATGCAACTTGAAACTAAGTTTTAAATTTTATTTCATTTGAATTACTTAAAATTTATATATAAATAGCCATGTGTCTGGTGGCTACCATATTGGACCATGGAGCTCTAGAGCAATCAAAAGATTGATTTTACAGAATGAGATTCAAATCTTAGTTCTGCCACTCACTGCCTGAATCACCTTGGACATTTACAATTGCATGTATTAGGAGATTCAAAGCACATAGAAACTTGGGTGGCAACTTTTGCATCTTCTGAGCTCTCATGGGCTGAAGAAGGAATCCAGGATCAATTTAGATGAAATTTATCCTTCTAACAGTATCCACATTCATATGGAAATAAGGGAGTGAGTTGTGAAGACAGTTTACGAACAGAAACTTTCACCTACTTAGAACACACGTTTGAGTGTGTTGAGGTCCAGGAATCATTTGTGGCCATGAATCCAACTCGGGAATGTTCTGAGGAATCATCAGGTTTGCTGATGACTGGAGGGATCTTCTGATCCCTGTCCAGGCTTTGTACCAAGTAACATAGCTCCCTGAATGCACCTTGGAAGCCTGAGTCTCCATACCTTTCCTCTGCCTGAAATGTTATCTTGTACCGTAACAAGCACTCCCTTGTCTGACTTACCAATTTCCTCTCTAGGACTTCCTTAATGAGTCGGTTGAAACTGGTCCTCTTGAAAATCTTCATTTACTTCTTCTCTGTGGCCCTTGAACAGGCCTTTGTTACAGCACCTGTGATGTCTGCATGCCAACTTCCTGTTAGAGGATCTTATCTTTCAGTCTCTAGAAATTTTCTAAACCTAGTACAGAACCTGGTATGTAACAGGGCCTAAGTGAGTATTTGACAAGACAGTAATGATAACAAAGATGCTGCTGCTGGTGGTGATGATGATGATGAAGTGATGATGGTGAAGATGATGATGATATGGTCACAATGGTGATGATGGTGATGGTGATGGTGATGTGGTGATAATGGTAATGCTGATGATAATGATAGTGGTGGTGGTGCTGGTGATGATGATGATTATGTGGTTGGTGATGATGGTGGTGGTAGTGGTGATGATGATGATTGCAAGCATTTATATGATGGTTACTATGTGCCAGGAACCATTACAAATGCTTTATATGGCATTCAACCACTTCATATAATGGCTACTATTTTTGTCTCCATTTTACGTTTAAGTAGAATAAAGATTAGCCAGTTTAAATAATTTTCCCAAGGTTGACTGAGCTTGGAGGTAGATTCCTTACTAAAATGGCTACACCTTCAGAGTGCTGAAGGATCTGCTCTTCTGGGAGATCTGGCCTCCCTGCATCTTCTCTTTGTGGACCCCACCATGAGAACAAGTGTTGTCCTGAGTCCTGTTGATTTGGGAGCCAAGCAACCAACACCCTTGCATTTCAGCACAAACTGCTGAGCCTCGGAAATAGCCCTGTGTGGCTCCTGAGGGCAGGAGCACGTCCCCACATCCCTTCCCAATTCCCAGACACTTGTCGCTTGGACAGCTGCAGTGGAATGATTTACAACCTCTTGGTGTTTTTCAGCAAGAAGCTAAAAAATACCACATTCTATGGAATACCAATTGCACAACCTCTCCCAGAAAGCAGCCACTGGGGACTTTCTCACCCCTGCCTGCCTTCTCCCCCAACCCCAAACACACGTTTTAATGAAGGGCTTGCCCTGTGGCAGTCCTGCCTTGACTTGACTCTGCACAGTAGGGAGGGAAAGATGTTAGGACCTGAGTGCAAGAATTTATGCAGCGGTGGGTTTCCCCATGCCTTCACTGAGCTTAAGGATTTTTTCCTTCACATTCTCCTTCTTATCTATCATGAATTGACTATTTTAACAAATACTTATTGAGCCCCTTTCATGTACTAGATGCTGGGGACACTGGCTTAAAAAAATACCCAGCCCCTGCTGCTCAGTCTAGCTGGGAGTGAAAGGCCTAGGAGTAAGTATTTGCTGTGCAGTGTGATAAATACTATAACAGAATGGAGCCCGGGGGATTGTGGCACAAGGGAGCCCCCCCCCCCCCCCGCCCCCGCTTGAGGAAGTCTGGAAAGGTTTAACAAAGCAGGGAGCACTTAGGTTGTACCTCTAAGGCTTGTGAAGCTAAGAAGCCTATGAGGGAAGTCCAGACACAAGGAATAGCTTTCAAAAGGCATGGGAGCATGGAACAGAAGGATGCTGTGTCCACCGGGCTAGGCTGCAGTGCCTAGTTACTTAATTAAACACAGATGAGTTACTCATCTAGGTGTTGCTGTGAAGGTATTTTATAAACGTGGTTAACAACTATAATCAGTTAATTTTATGTAAAAGACTCACACATTTTGACATGTGCTCACCTCATACTAAGAATTCAGTGCATGGTATTCATGCTATTATTACCATATTGTTATTATATTTATTATAATACAATTAAGATACAAAGAGGCTATTTGACTTGCTTAAGGTTATATAAGTAGCCTTAATTTAGTGAAAGCCCTTCATATGTTAGCTGCGTTATACACACTATAAACATCAGCAATCATTACCAGTCTCATCTCTATTTACAGGTGAGAAAACTGAGGCACAAAAAGGTTAAAACACTTGACCAAATTTGCCCAGTCAGTAAAGGTAAGATCCTGAATTCAAGCCCAGAACTTTAGACTTGCCCTGCCCTACCGTCCAATCCTAAAAGAGTTGATGTGCTACCCTGTGCCTTCTGTGTTCCTACTTCATCAGTCAAGACATCTCTCATCTCAGCCATCCCCACCTTCTGAGTACATAAAATCAGACTGTGAGTTTATCTGTCTATAGAAGCTAAGCATGGGGCAGAGATGGGCCAGTCTCAGTTCAAATCTGTAATTCATTGCTGGAAAACCTCTGGCATCAAACCAGAACATTGTCTCCAGATCTGCCAGAACACCTCGCCCATCTTCCTTCAATCATTTGGATTCTAGGGAGGGCTTTTCAGGCAGTCAAGTCTGTCTGCTCTGCAGGATGAAGCTTGCAGGGTGTGCCCCAGCCTGCTGGAGTGCTACTGGCTGGCTGACAGCCTCAGGTGCTGGTTTTCTCATGCTGGATAGTTCCAGTCAATACTACACTGTCATCAATTATGGCCTAAGGCTGGACAGTTAGTCATCCATCAAGTCTTCACAGACTGCTGGAACCAAGTCACTGGGACCCTACAGCCTATTCTTCCATGCAGCCTGAGATTTTACTGTCAGAATTAAAAGGTTCCTGCTCTGTCCTCTGATTAGATATTTCTTTGTATCTAAATTACTGGTATTTTAGAGGCTTTCCTCTCATGAGTTTTAATGTCAGAATAATGGAACTTTGAGGTTCAGCAATTCCCTTAATTAATTTCATTTCGATTTCTTTCCCTTCTATTATATTCAGAGGAAAACAATTTAATATTGTATTTCAAAAAGGTCAGGATCCTACCATCCCTTTCTTATAATTTTATCTCTATTTGTTGATCTCTTGTCTATTAGTATATAAGCATAGAAAGATGTCCGGAATGATCTTCATCGAATGTTAACTGGAGTTATTTTGGGATGATAAGATTTGGGACACATTTGGTATTCTTTGTACTTTTCTGAGTTGTTTAAGTGTTTTATGACAGTCATGTATCTTTTCCACCAAGACAGTCATAATAAGAGAGAGAGGGGGGAGGTATAGAAGCTCAGAACTAAGAATAGGGTTTCACAGATTTTCAGTCCAAGTCTCTATAATACAGATGAAGAAATGGAGGCCCAGAGTGGGCAACAGATTTATCTCAGGTCACATAGTAATTTGATTGTTGAGGCAAGACTAGAACCAAGCTGTGGCTCTCAGTTTGGATTTTCTCCCAATATTCATGCATGCATTCATCAAAAATTTAGTGGCCATATAGTTGGAAATAAGGTGAATCCAATGCAGTCCCTGCCTTCAAGGATTCAGAGTTAAATCAAAATTTACATTGTAATCGATGAAATTATGGAGGAGACTACAGGGGGGCTGTGAGAGCTCAGAAGAGGAAGGACCTGGTCCAGGCAGGAGAAGAGAGAGGGCCTCCAGATAAGGACCCTGGAGATGATATTAACAGCCATTGGTTAGATACAAAAGGAGGCATGGAGGGGTCCAGCCAAGAGAACAGCATGAACACATCCATGGATGCAAGAGAGAACTTGGGTGCATATCAGATGGGGAATAGCCACCATGTGGCTAAAACAAAAGTGAGAAGCAATGGTTAGGGCTGGGGGAGGCATCAGGGGGGAAGGTTAGACACGGGCAGGTAGGAGTCAAACTACCTAGAATCTGCATGGAAACCATGTGAAGACATGAACTTTGTCTTTCTTGTTTGCGTCAGTGTCTCGAGTACCTAGGATAGATGCTCAATAGATACTTACTACATAAATGGCTCAGCAAAAGATGGCATTCCCTCCAGGAAGCCCTCTCCAACTCCGTCCTCTCCCCAAAGCCAAAATTAGCCTCTCCCTTATTTGTATTTCTTAGGTCTTTGTCCATTTATTTTAGCACCTATAAAAATCTGTCTGGTAGAAAAGATTATTTTTCCATGCCAGTCTTCCCCACTAGACCACAAGCTGGAGATTAGCATGTCTGATTCTTCTCCTTATCACCCCAGAGTACTTGGGACACAGTAGGTACTCAATAAAGGTTTGATGAAAAGTTACCTATTAAGCTCCCTTTACTCCAAGTCTTCCCTCTCAACTTACCTGGAGCTTTTCACTGTACCTGGTGACAGCACCTACAATTCCAAACACCCAAGGAGCTCTGCAGGAAGGATCCTGTTGGGATGCTGAAGACTGTAGTGAATATATTTTGGTTCTACCTATTCAGGAACCATTTTTCTTTTGGTTAGGAACACTTTTGTTGTCCCTTGGTAAGTTACCCATCAAGTATCATTTTGGTGGGAATATCAGTCAAGGTGACTCATCCGACCCCAGTCTGTGGTTGACCAAGAGGCTGGATCAATAAGTCTCTCTCTCCCAGGCTTTTCAAAAATCAGCAGAATGATGCAAAGACCAAAAACTATAATGAAACTTATCTTCTACAATGTTTTTCCTCATCTCCTTTCTTATGGGTAACAGATCTGTTTTTGTTGCTTGCAACTAAAGAATCTCTGCAAACACAGGCATTGAATCATTCCTTGTCTGTCATGTTTCATTAACTCTGTAGGGTGACAGGCCACCTGCAGTGGCCATACTTTCTGTTCTCATTCAACTATTCAACAAATCTGTTCGAGTGCCTACTTTGTTCAGGGTACTGTGCTATCCTTTTGAAGTTTATATTACCTGAATATCAACAAGAAAATGTCAGTAACCTCAATTTTGAAAAGCAGGAAAAGTATATAATTAACCAGTGTTTGGAACAGGAAGCCCAAAAAAACCACCCAACAAATGAAGAGATGCTCAAACTCATTAGTCATCAGAGAAATGCAATTGGAAACAACATATCAATTTACACCTATGAGACTGAAAAACATTACAAAGCTGGGTGAGGCCAAGTGCTGCCTGAGGGAAGATGCGGATATCTTTTCTCTGGAGGAAGTATGATGTGGTTCAGACATTGTGGAGCAACCTGGCAGTGCTTGATCATAGCATGCCCATAGCTGGGGGCCAATAATACAGTCCCCAGTGGTATGTCCCACAGCAACTTCCTCGCTGGTCCATAAGGGAGCCTGCATGAGAACGGAAGCATTGTTTGTGGTAACACGAGTTGGAGAGGAGTGGGGTGCCCATCACAGGGAAAGTAAGAAATACTTACCAGGTAGAAAATGAAGTATTCCCCCAAAGGAGTACCAGACAGTAGTTAGAAGAAATGGACTAGCTTTGCACCTAGCAATATAGATGGAATGTATAAACAGAGTGTAGGGGAAATAAAAGAGAAAAGAAACCAGAATGAGATATGGTACAATGCCATCTATAAATTAAATGACATCACCAAAATAATATTTTGAAAGAATATATACAAACAAATGATGCACATTAAATGCATTGGAATGCTTGTCTGTAGGAAAGAGAAAATAAAATGGGAAGTAGGATTTAAGTAGAATGAATAAATAAATAAAACAGAAAATGGGGAAAGTTGACATTGTTGCATCTTTTACCAAAAGGCATTAGGGAAAGAAGCTGACTTTAACAAAGCAGGACGACAGGACCTTGAGAAGTGGTAGAATCTGACCATGCACAGCTTTAACATCATCCAGGGACCAATGTGGCAGGCATCACCGCTTCCTAGAGCTTCTGGTGACACGTCTTCCATGAGCATGAGGCTGTTTTCTGAAAGACTGTGCAGGAGTGACTGAAGCTGTTTGCTGTAATCTCTGTGTCTCCTGGGTAGTTTATGTTCTGACATGAGGGAGTTACTTACCATTGACACTGCCCAGACCTGGAGAGGGACACCTTCCTATTCTGGTTACCCAAATCACTATGTCTCAGAGCAGAAGGATCAGAGGTTAGCAGCAGAATGCCACTATATTAATATTCATTGTTGGGTATTATTAGTTCAAGTCAACTTAGGATAAATCAGATATAGTTCTAATCTCATAATCATCCTAAAATTCCAGAATCAAAAAAAACATATACCTATTAGTATAGGTGAGTGGTTGAAGGAGCAGTTCTTAATAAAAAATAATGTGGTCAAGGTCATGTGGTTCTCTAACAATTCCACTCCTTTGCATCGCTCAAGAGAAATAAAACATAGTCCACATGGATTTGCCTGTGCACAGATATTGAGCAATCTCATTCCCAACATCCAAATACTGGAAACAACCCAGACCTGGCTGGTGTGGCTCAGTGGATTGAGCTCTGGCCTGCGAACTAAACCATATCCAGTTCAATTCCCATTTGGGGCACATGCTTCAGTTGCTGGCCAGGTCACCAGTTGGGGGCACATGAGAGGCAACCACACCACACATTGATATTTCTCTTCCTCTCTCTCTCCCTCCCTTCCCCTTTCTCTAAAAATAAAGTCTTTCTAAAAAAAACCCAAACACACAAATACCAGAAACAACCCAAAAGTCCATCAACTGATGAACAGATAACTGTGCTGTATCTGTACAATGTGATACTACTTAGCAATAACAAGGAACAAACTACCAATACACACTCATGGGTGAATCTCAAAAGCATCATGTTAAGTGAAAGAAGCAAAACACAAGTGAGCACATGATTCCATTTATATGAAATTCTATAAAGACAAATATAATCTGTAGTGTCAGATAGTAGGTCAATAGTTGACTGATGCTGGAGGTTGGGGACTGATCAGGAAAGGAGACAAGGGAACATTTGAGATGATGGAAATGTTCTGTATCTTGATTGTGGTAGAAGTTACACAGGTACAATCATTTGATAAAAGTCCATGAATGATACACTTGAAATGTGGGTATTTTGTTTTATGTTAATTTATAACTCAATAAAGTTGATTTATTGTAAAAAAAAAAAAAAAAAGGTAATGGGATATTAAGTCTAAGAACAGAGAAGAATCCTCCTTGTTCCTCTCTCAGTGGGCTATACTACTTTAAAATGATGCTATTTTTTTCTTACAGGCTGATTAGAAAGATCTAATGAAATAGCCTATTGGAAATAACAATTATGAAGAAGAGGAAGAGGAGGAGAGGGGTGTTTATTGATAACTTACTATATATAGTCTAGGATCTCCAACAATTCTATAAGGTATGAACTATTACTAACCCATTTTATGTTAGGAAATTGAGATATTGAGAATATAGGTAACATTTAAATTCACAGAGAAAGAAATGGAGTTAGGATCAATCCCTGCTAATCTGAATACAGAGGCACACATTTAAGCTCTAACCCTTACAGGCTACAAGACTCTGTGTGAGCTATAAAATATATAAACATCTAGATCAAAAGGAAAAATGGAGAACTGAAAATTCATGCATTAAACCAAGCAAGAAATATTCAGACCTTCATACCTTATAGGTGACAGCTATATGCATACTTAACCACAGGGTCCTCCGAATGGTTGAGAATGAGCAAGGGTACCTTCTATTTTTCTAACCTTTCTTATAATGGAACTCTCTTATTTACTTTTATACCTGCCACTAACGTTGGCACAAAACCAGTTAACAAATTAACACAAGGGATCAATGAGTAATGGCAGTCTTCCTCTCATGGTAAACAAGACAAATGACACTGAAGGATGACTCTGATCACCTGGACAGGAACAGTAATAATCGTGTGGCCCTCCACAGCATCTGGGCTCCCACTCATTGGAAAGTCAAGCTCCTGGCACTAACACAGCAGATCTATGTGGCCAGTGTGGCCAGGTGGGTCTCGAGCCTGGAGGTGAGCATCTTCTCAAAGGCCAGGGACTCTGAGACATTTCCTGTTGCACTCGACCTGGCTTGGGAGAAGTGGACACAGAGAGGGAGGGGGCATGCCCAAAGGCGTAGGATGTGTCACTGGGTGAGGACTGAGTTTCCTTCAGCCTCATCGATTGGTACTCATCTCATCAACTATCCCCTAAAGCAACTTAGGGAAGAAAAGCCCATCATGGGAGGAGGAGCTGGGCTGAGGTTGTAAAGTGTGGTCACAGGAGCTGGTTACACAGTTCTGGAGCTAGACTGCAGCATTCAATTCCTGGCCCAGTCGGTCCTAACAGGGTGACTCTGGACAGTGTGTTAACTTCTCTCCATCGCAGTTTTTCCATTTGTACCTTCTGAGTTTTAAATCAAGCCTGCTTAGTAAAGACTCTGGTACACAGTAAAAACTCAATAAATGTTAGCTGTGATTGTCATAATCATAGAAATTGCTGTAATTCCAAGACACATCTTCTTCACATTTTGAAGTTCAGAATGTATCTTAAAATTTATATTTCTGTCAATCTAAAATTATCCAAAATATACGTTTATTTAGAAATTAATGTACTTTAATTAAATATAGTAATAAAGCTCTCACTAAAAAATCCACATAGAAATAATATTAATAAACCATTTGGGTATCTTATAATCACTGGCATCTTAGAGTCAAAATAACTAGGTATTAAGGACCCAGATTTGTGCTGCAGATGGGGATACAATGATGGGTTTTGTATTGTCGTCAGATGCTCATTGAGTGGAGATATACTAGCTTTTGTCAATCCTTCTTATGCACAATAATCTTCTCACCACAGAACCTCTGCACATGATATTGTTTTGAGTTCTCCATCCTTTCTTCTTCACCTAGCTAATGCCTCATTGTACTTTAGTTCTCGGCTCTAACATTAATTCCTCAGGGACGTCCTTTCCAACTTTCCTGTGTAGGTTAAAACTCTCTAACATCATTTGCCATTTCAGTATATTCCTTGTCATAGTTGTGATTTTACGTATAGTACACAAACATGTGTGTACTATTTATGTCTTCCAATAGACTCAAAGCTTCATGGGAGGAAGAGAGTGTATTCCTTTTACTCATGCTGTATCTCTAGCACCTAGCATGGTTTCTGGCACAAAGCAGAAGCAGAATAAGTATCCTTTGTAAGAAGGAACAAATAAATGAGTTTTGGAGACACCATGGATCTGCTTGGAGAGTTTGGCAACTCGATATTTAACATACATTTAAATGATAATTTAATTCATGTCTCTTAAATTTCACTGCAACCTACATTCTCTGATCTGTTGTAATCTAGCACTTGTTGTGTTTTATATTGTATTAAAATATTTCTGTCTATACCACACTTCATCTTTGGGAGTCATGAGAGCAAGTATTGTATCCTGGCAATTTGTACGACGGTTGAGTCATAAATCTGCAGCTAAAGCTCCAATTGGTTTCCCAAGCTTCAGCTCAGTGAGTCCCTCTCTCTGTGACAGTGCACTTGGCTCCCCACAGACAAGTTAACATGCATGTAGTTCAAAGTTGGATGGTCCATCCCTCTAAATACACACAGAGCTTACTCATTGAAAAAATGAATAAATGCAGCTTCCTCTGGTACACAGGCCCTCCTTTGTGGTATCACAGCTGATGTACAAGAAGGCGTTGCCTCACCCTTGCCATTGTATTATCACAGTGGCTGGGGTAAAGGTTCCAGTCAGCATGGGGAAGCAAAAAGAATATGGGCTGAGGGATCAATTCATTTGGGCTCAAGCTCAAACTCTACTCAACATCATGAAAAAGAAAGAGGGAAAAAGCAAATAGAAAGGGGATTATTGGCAGTATATATGATGCTAATACCTTTTTATATAAGTTTCATTCAACTTATAATAAATCTATGGAGTCGGCATTACTATACTATTTTAATAACTAGGAATTGGTTTTTAAATGTTTATGAGCTGAGCAGAGATTAGAACTCAGATCTCTCTGATTTCAAGAGAGAGTTTTTTTCTTTATAACATATTGCCCTGATCTTTCATTTTCCAGTCTGTAACCAAGGTGATTCTCACGCCTACCTCCGCTGGTGGCTCTGATGGTCCAATGATAATTTATTTGAGGCAATATACAAATTCCAGTTATTACTGCACTCAATATCCACAAACAGGTAGATCAGAAAAAAATAATTTTTTCTGTTGGTCTGTTTAGGGCAGTAGAGAACTTTTATTATTCCTTAAAAAGTCATCACAGTTGGAGAAGCACCAATTCAATTTCTGCAATAAAAGGGAGTTGTGTGGGTAGGAGGGGATCAAAAGCCAACACAACTGTCTTCCAGTCCAGATTGTTTTTATTTTTACCAAAATGCAATTTCAGATTAGATAGCTTATTCTTCGTCTGAGGTATAAGCATTTATAGCCCAGCTGTTGGGAGCAAGAACACAGCCGTTAAATACTGCTCAGCGCCCTGGCACTCTGCCAGCCTCACAGCAGATGACTCATCACAAAGAGCTAACCAGGAACCTAGTTTCCCAGAAATGATTCCCCTGGTGTTGCTTCTGGCATCTGACCGCATGCCCTGCCCTGCACAGGTGCTGATTTCTGTGGGAACATGTTGTCAACTCTGTACTATAACCTGTTGAAGTGATCAATCATGGCCACTAGATTAGCAGATGACATGACATCCTCATTGGCCCCAAACGTTGGTGCTTTTGCTACAGATCCAGCACTATCTTGGCTCAGTTTACCTCTGTGCTAAGATTTGCTTCTGGGTGAGTTTCTGCCCAATGAGACCAGTATTGTGAAGGCTCACAGTATCCAGAAGCCCAGTCTCCCTTTGGGGTAGAGGGAAGAAAAGAGAGCAGATGATATATACTCAGGGAACAGAGGGAACAAGCCACAGTCACTGCCCTCAAAGAGGCTGCAGTTTACAACAAGACAGAAATGTGAACAAATAAAGACAATGACAATGGTTTCTAGAGTGCTTAGTATGTGCCACGCACTGCTCTAAGTGTGTTAAATAATTTTCCACATTGCAATCTTACAAAAATTCCAAGAGAAAGGTACTATTCTTGTCCCTGTTTTACAGATAAGGAAACTGAGGTTAACTTGTCCAAAATTATGGTTAGTAAGTGGTAGAAGCAGGAAGTTGGATTTCAAGAGACTGTGCTCTTAACCACTGTGTTATAGCTTCTCTTAGATGACTATAATATAATGCAGGCCTCATAGAGGGGTAGGTTTAAATATTATTCATGGACAAAGGGGTTCCAGACAGACAATCACACATGCAAAGGCCCTGAGGTGCCAAAAAGTTTTCACATATAGGGAACAAAAATACAGTTCATTGTAGTTGAAGCATAACAAGGAATGGGGGACAGGAGAAGATAGAGGTATTCACTGGAAATGTGGGGTCTGATGGGGCTGGAAAGGGCCCTGAATGACAAGTTAGAATCTTGGATTTGACCTAGTAAAATTGGGATTCTCTGTCATTTAGAGAGGAGAGTAACATGAACAACTGAGAGTCAAGAAAAATCTTTCAGGCAGTAGCATGGAGAATGGATCTAAGAGGAAGGCTGGAGGAGACAGGAAGGGGAGAGAGGCTGTTCCAGGATAGTGACAGCGGATGGAAGGAATCACCATCTCTTTCTGCTTCCTGTTTTGGGAGGGATATGTGCCCCTAAGGATCTCCCTACCCTAAGTGACCCATCAGCTTGAGTCTTGGCAGTAGCATGCTAGTATGTAATCAACACCTGCATATAAATTGGATTGTAAGTTTTCCAAGGAAGAATACTTGGCTAACTGAAACCATTGACAGAGAAGCTAGTATGCCCTTCCAAGTCTTAAAAGTCTAATGATAAGTCAATTTTCCAAACACCTACAAAGGATAAGGAAACACTCATAGTACTAAGGCACTCTGGACAGTGTTTGGATTCTGCTTGTCTTAGGGAAGCTATTCATCTTCCACTGGTAGTAAACTTCATGGTGCCTGTCTGCCCTGCCTCCCCACAGCTGTGAGGGTAACCTGGACCAGTCATAGAACTTCATTTTCCCAACTGTGATTGGCCCAAGTGGTGGAATGTGCAGGCAGGTCGGACCAATCAAGAGTCCTGTTAAAATTTGACATATGGATGGTGGGTCAGAGAAGGGCCTACTGGTAGCCTGCATTCCTGACACAATGAATGAACCTGGAAATGAAGCAACATCAAAGGGGACAGGACCAGAGATGGAGAAGGACAGTCTTAATTATACAGTTGAGCCTAAGGACATAGCTGAGCCTAAAGTCAATTAGATCTAATCTCAATTTACAACTCAAACATTTCCAACGAATTGCAATTAAGTCTCATTGGCTTATTCAGGAGTTAATCACTGAGGCCAAGGGGGTAAAATTGGCTGACCGGCCAGGTTTGAATCATATGACACTTTTTGGAGACAAGGGCAGTGGTGTGAGTTAGGGGAGCCTGAAGCAACCACATCAGAATCACTTAAACTGAGAGGAGGGGTGTGGGTGGCTTCCCAAACAAAGTCAAGGTCTTATTACCAGAAGACACAGAAATGGTTGTGAGGAAGGCAAAACATAAAATATGTGCTCCAAAACCTTTGGCAATACAAATGTTAAAATTATATCAATCTTTCAAACTCATTAGTCCTTGAGGTGCTGTGTTATTTAGAAAATAATTCCATTAGGCTGAGAACTCTGTGGATCAGAGGTACATGGCAAGTGGTTCTTCATTTAAATCCCTGTTTTTAACCAAATCTCATTGTCACTCTGCCCTATTGAAAGCCATTGGGTCAGCTAAAACACAAAGTTTTGTTTCTGGAAGCCTGAAGTGTCTATCTGAACGTCTCAGGACTTTGCCCTCACATTAGCATTTGTGAACTCAAATTGTCACAGAGTCTTGGGGGGTAATTATGGCAATAAACAAGTGTTAATTAGTTTCATGGCCCTACCCAGAGAATGCCACAGGCATAAGTCCAAGCCCAGTGTTTATGTTTTCAGGATTCCTTGAACTTCCATAGCTAAGAACCCTTTCTGGGCCTTCTTTATGAAAGGAACTCAGAGAAAGTTTAACCTTTGTGAAAGGCATTACCCTTCTAGTTTACAGACTTGCATTCAACCTGAACTCTGCCACTTACAAGAGTTATATCAATAGGCAAGTTCCTTAACCTCTTTGTGTCTCAGTTTTGTCATCCATCCTTGGGGCCACAGACTCTTACCTGTGCTTCAAAGGAGAACTTCCCAATCTACCTCTCCCATGAAGCTATTGCCATTCCTATCTACTGGATCATGTCTCCCTCTCCCTTATTCCTGGTGGCTTCATTTTTATCGTTCTATAGCAGTAACTGATTTATTTGAGAGGCAGCAACATGACATAACACAGGAGTGAAAAACAAGAACTTGGGGTTAGCCCACCTGGGTTCATCCTGGTTTCTCTACTTTATATAAGTGTGAGCCTGGGATACTCAACTTTCAAAGCTCAATTTAAAAAAGGAGAGAAAGAGGTTATAAAAATGAAAAGGATACTTCCGGCCAAGATGGAGGCATAGACAGACACACTGCATCTCCCTCCACAACTAAGAAGGAATACAACTACCTCAACTAGAAACAATCAGAAGTTCCAAAAATCAAACTGCATGGAAGTCCAGCAAACAAAGATATAAAGAAGAAATACTCATCCAGACAGGTAGGAGGGGAGGAGCCAGGGTGGAGAGGATGCAATGTGGCAGCGGCAGCAGCATCAGCAACTGTGGCAGTGGCAGCCAGCAGAAAGTGCAGCCACACATTTTAAAGTCAGGAGGGACACCTGGGGAGTGTTCCCAGCTCCTCACTGGACCTCACAGCTCACGGTCCCAGTACTGGGGAAAAGCAAACCTCATTGCTTCTGACTGTGCAGACCAGTGGGGGTTGGGGTGAAGGCAGAAACTGCTGGTCTCAGCAGAATCCACTTGTTTAAAGGGCCCCCTCGGTCCTTGAATGTCTGCAGACCCACCTACTCTGGGAACGATGGCCAGGGAAGCAGTTAGAGAAGCACCAGTCTGGTGAGGAAGTGGAAGAGGTGCCTGGAGAAGGGGCGAGTGCTGGGCAGGCAGCATTGCTCCCTCTCGGACCCCTCCCCCACATACAGCACCACAACGTGGTGAAACAGGTCTCCCTGTACTGACGAATCCCTAAGGCTCCTCCTCTTACAACAGTAGTGGCACTCTACTTGGGACATGGAGCCAAACAAACACAGGAACTTGTCAGAATGAGGAGACAGAGACGTATGGCCCGAAAGGGGAAATGGATCAAGGTTCCAGTGGGAGAACTACCATGTTTCCCTGAAAATAGGATAGTGGCTTATATGAATTTTTGCTCCTAAAGATGCGCTAGGTTTTATTTTCAGGGGATGTCTTATTTTTCCATGAACAAGAATTCACATTTATTGTTGAACAAAAAATCAACATTTATTAATATACTGTAGTCATGTCATCACAAACATCAGCATAACCAGCCAAACTCTGAATTCCATCAAGAATTTTGGGGGAGCTGTAGCAATGACTGCTGCTAGGTCTTATTTCAGGGGAGGCCTTATATTTCTAAGCTTGAAAAAAATTGCACTAGGTCTTATTTTTTGGGGGTGTCTTATTTTCAGGGAAACAGGGTAAGCGACAAGGAGATAGCCAACCTAACAGTTGCAGAGTTCAAAACACTGGTGATAAAGATGCTCACAGGCTTGACAGATATGCTTGACTACAGCAAACGCATAAGAGAAGAAGTGAAGGCTATGCTATGTGAAACGAAGGAAAATCCACACAAAACCAATGGTGAAGGGAAGGAAACCAGGGTTCATATCAATGATTTGGAACATAAGGAAGAAAAAAACAGTCAACCAGTGCAGAATGAGGAAGCAAGAATTGAAAAAAATGAGGAAAACTTCTCAAATTTTGTGAAGGAGATACATACGGGTCTGGGAAGCACGGAGGGTCCTGGATGAGCTGGACCCAGAGGGAACCACACCAGGAAGCATCATGACTGAGATGTCAAAGGTGAAAGATAAAGACAGAGTCCTGGGAGCAGAAAGAGAGAGGCAGAGAGTTGCCTGCAGGGGGCTGACTATAAGCCTATCAGCTGATTTCTCAGAGGACACTGCAGGCAGACAGGGAATGGCAAGCACTATTCAATGTGATGAACGGCAACCTGCAACCAGGATTACTCTATCCAGCAAGGCTATCATTTGGAATGGAAGGGCAGATGAAGTGCTTCCCAGACAAGCTAAAACTAAAAGAGTTCATCATCACCAAGCCATTATTATATGAAATGTCAAAGGGACTTACTTAAGAAAAAGAAGATCAAAACTATGAACACTAAAATGACAACAAACTCACAACTATCAACAACTGACTCTAAAAAATAAAAACAAAATCCAACTAAGCAAACCAGAATAAGAACGAAATCATAGGTATGGGAATCATTTGGAGGGTTATCAGCTGGGAGGGGAGAAATGGGGAAATGGTGCAGGGACTAAGAAGCATAATTGGTTGGTACAAAATAGACAGGGAATGTTAAGAATAATATAGGAAAGGGTGAAGCCAAAGATCTTATATGCATGACTCACGGATATGAACTAAGGGGGGTGGGATTGCTGGAGGGAATCAGGGTACTGGGCAGAGGGGAACACAGGGGGAAAAATTGGAACTACTGTAACAACATAATCAATAAAATATACTTAAAAAATAAAAAAAAGGAGAGAAAGGAACATGTCGAATAATCTTTCTTATGGAATTATTATAATGATTGAGTGTGCTAATTTTTGTGATGCAATTAACAGTATCTGGTTTACAGCAAGAATCTAATATATGGTTATTTTGTCTAAGTCAGGATAAGCTAGGTTATATTGCAGTAACAAACAGCCCCTAATCTAGATACTCCCTGGCTTTAAACAAATATTCTTTTCTTTCACATACCATTAGCAGAAAAGTTTTGTGCATTTTAATTACTTAGGGTCCCAGGTTGATGGAGCAACCATCACATTAAATGTTGCTGGTTGCTGGGCTGACAGTGATCTAACAGGTCACACCAGGCAAGTGAATAGTCCATCTCAGAAGTGAAATGGGACACTTGTACTCCCATCTCATTGGCCAGAATGAGTTATATGATCCCACCATGGAGCTAGGAAATAAAAACCTCCCAGGTATCTAAACGGGGGAAGCCCATTTGTGCATGCTCAAAATGTTATTTCTATTAACATAAACCTCATTTCCCCCTTAAGGGGAATCATCCTTTATCCACAAAAACACCAACCACAGTATCTAGTATATAGACAGAATTTAAGAGCAAAACATTAGAAAACCTAACTTTAAAAATAGAAACTTCAATGCATAGAAGACCTAATCCTCTTTGTAATATAACTTGAGAAGACAGAAATTTTCACTTACCCTTACATGTTTCCTCTCTCGCCTGCTACCACGTCTAATATTTCTGCTAGGGGCTTGATCCATTAGGGTCTTTAGAGGCGCATTTGTAATAGGCCAAGGCATTGCACTGCCTAGGCAGGGTAAGGTATTTGCAAATACACCATTTATTCATTTAGCCTGTTACCAGGGCTGCCATTCAATTCAACCAGTATTTGCTAAGCTCACTCCCTGGCAGCGTGCTCAAGGCTGGGATAGGTTCTAACATGGACCCAATCCTCCAATAAGTCATCATTTAGAAATTTTAATAGCAAGCAGAGTTTGGAGAATGGGACAGAAGACGATACATTTTAAAGGAGGAAATAATAATGCCAGCTAATAATTATAAAGTCCTTTCTGGATACCTGGCTGAGCAAACATAGATTTGTGAGATTTAATCCTCAAGGCAGCCCTAAGAGGATGGAGACTGGAACTTCCTTTTACAACAGGCACATTGAAAAGAATTTCCTATGCTCCTTCAGGATGGGTCCTCCTAAGAGGTATAATATTTTCAGGACCCAACAGAGGGCAAGAGGATAAAGAAAATGATGGCATCAGTTTTCCAGAAGCTGGTTCTGTTAGAACTCTTGCCTCAGTCCCTCATAAGCAGGGTGACTATAAGACACTTGCTTAACATCTCTGTTCCCAGAGCCTTCAGTAGTAATTTTGGGCTCCTAAGGACTTCTCCCCAGGATCCTAGCACGCTGTGCTCTCTGGACTCACTCTCCATCTCTGTCTCCTTCCTCTTCTCCAGGTGCAGCAGTAGCAGCAGCAGCATAGAGACATTGAGCAAGGCTCCCTGCTAAAAGCTAAGAAACTTGAATGAATGGAAAATATTTTTTGAATAAGTTTTTAAAATTATTTTTGGAGCCAACCAATAGCCCTGATTAGGATTGGGAACAGAAGAGATAAAGCTTGGGAAAAAGAAAGCTATTATTACTGTATGAAATAGCTCTATGTGCATTTTTCAATGCAGAAAAAGTAAGTCCAACTGTTGGATGTTAATACGTGGACAAGACTGGGCTCCAGCAACTCCGGAGTTAGAATTAAAACCCCTGCAAACTGCAGAGAGTGCGCAGCCGCAGAGGCATTTTTCCAACCTTGAACAACGCAGATCTGTGTGCCGATGGTTTGGGACTTGGCAGCAAGGAGCAGTGAAAAGAATTATTTGGAAATGAAGAGAATCAGCAAAACACGAGGAAAAAATAGACAAAAGAAGAGAGCAAATGGTACAAGAGAAAGACGGTGGGGAACAGGCTGATTTTCTCTGCCTCACACGGCTTTGGTGGCTGGGCAGTAAATGCATTTCTAATGATGTAGTTATCATTTTAAAAAATGTATAGTTATTCTATTATGGTTCTCCCAATTTTTCCCCCTTTGCCCTCCTCCGCCCAGCCCATCCCCTCCCCGTCCCTGCCCCCACAATCAACTCCCACACAGTTGTCCATGTCCATGGGTCATTCATACATGTTCTTTGACTCGTCCCTTCCTCTAATGATGTATTTAAAGAGCAGGTCTTGTTTAGAGGGGCTGATGCAGCTCCTGCTCCTTCCTGGCCTTGTGTCCTGGGGAGCCAGATGAAAGCAGGAGGGAGAAGGCTTGAACAGGAGGTTGCCATTCTCTTTGTCCTCCTGGGAAGGTGGCCAACCAAACTCTTCTCCCTTCCCCACTCCCTGTGCTGTATATTCAACTAGCCCCTACTATGTGTCAGCAACTATGACTTCCGAGGATCGCATCCTGTGTGGGAGGGAGACACAGACAGTGACATGCTGTGCTAATAAATGGTACTTTCATGCCGACTCTATGCCAGACATGGCATTTTTTTGAATTAAAGAATGGACAAGTGAATGAGAGAATGAAGCAGATGTTCTGTGAGCCCAGAAATAAAGCACCCCACTTTGGCGTGAAGTAGAGAAAAGGGAAGGCTTCCCAGAGGAGGGGATGCGGTAGTATTCAGGAAAAGAAGACACAAGGGGAGTTTGGGGCAGAAGGAGAAGTGGAGGCAAAGGCAGGGAAGACTGTAAGAAAGGATATTCAGTCTAGGGAATATTAAGTTGTTGGATTTAGTGGAGGATTTTAGAGGCAGGTGGTGAGAGATGATAAAGATAACCATTATTAAGCACTTATTGTGTGCCTGGGGACGTTTGGCAATATCTAGGGATATTTTTGTTATCCCAACTGGTTGGGGGCGGGGAGGGCTTGCTATAGGCATCTAGGGGATATAGGACAGGGATGCTTCTAAGCACCCTTCACTGCACTAGACAGCTCCCCTTTCAAAGCCAGTACTTCTGAGGTTGAGAAACCCTGATGTATGCCAACCTCATGCTGATCACTTTATAGACTTTATAGACTTTGAATCACTTCACTTCATCATCATCATAGCCCTATGAATTAGTGGATTTATCCCCATTTCTCAGACACAGAAAATGAGGCTGTGAGCTCTACAGGAGAGAAATCCATTGGCCTTATTGATGCCATGTTACAGAGTTTGGGCTATTTTTCACCTACAGATTTTTTACTTTCTCATTCACTAGAATACTTTCCCCATAAGAACCAGGTACTGGAGTCAAATGAAATTCCCAAATGTAAACAGAGAGAGCGAGACAGAGAGAGAGAGCACAAAAACATGGCAAACATTTTTCAATGCACTCATCATATTACTCCCCCACCCCCACCACTGCCCCAAGTCAGGCAAGCTTCAATCTATTATTAAATGCAACTGCAAAAGCAATTTCCCTGGTTTATTCAGAAAGAGCCTTAAAATATAATTAAGGCGGTCTCCCCACAGGGCTTCAGGTTGTCCCTCCTCTGTGGCAGGAATACCAACTCCTAGTGGGTCTATATCATGAGGCTTCCTTGAAGCTCTAATCACATATGTGCACAGCGATTTCTCTGCAGTCCCTCGTGGAGGTGCGGCATTCTCAGTGCATGCTTGTCAGGTCTGCTTTCCTCCTAATGAAGTCACAGCATCCGCTTCCCCTGCGCGCCTGGGCCAGCGCAGCATGGAGAGGGGACGCTGCCTCTGGCCTCACAACAGCAGAGCCAAACTCAAAGCATTAGCAAGCAGACATCAAGCAGGAGTTCAAGACACTGCCCATTGCCACAGCCCTTGATTGGATGCCAGCTTCTGAGCAGGATCTTCTCTTGCTAATATCCTTCTTTACCACAATCCAGTGAGACAGGAATTAACCTGCCCATTGTACAGATGAGGGAATCGATGCTTAAAGAATCTAAGAAACTACGGAGCTGGAATTCAAACCCAGGCACTTCACTTAGTACAGGTGTAATGAAATAATAACTTGTGAATGTATTTTTTAAATGGCTTTAGAGCAGAAACTATTGTTGGTTTTGAGTCCTGTACCTAGCACAGTGCCTTTGCTTGATAAAGATTAAATCAACCACAAAAGCAAACATATCACAGACAAATGAACCCTACAGAGACACCCTTGACTCTTACATCATTCATTATTTCTATGAAAAACTCTACTGGGGTGATAATTTATAGTGAGGTGCCTCTCTTTGCAACTCATGTAGAAGCACACAGGCTCTGAAGTTTGAAACCCAGTTCTGCCCCTCACAGGCTGCATTACGTAGGACAAGTGAGTTTGCCTCTCTGAGCCTCTGTTCTGTCGCTTGTAAAATGGGGACAATAACAATCAATTCATGGAGCTGCTATGAGAGCAAATGCATCAAAAGCAGAGGAGATTCTCTTATTGAAAATTTGTAACACACATAAGGTGATCATTTAATCTTCCAGTCATGTTTTTTATGCTCTTCCTCATGTTCACACTCATTTACGTTTTATTTTCTCTTTGATCGTTGCAGAAAATGAGGCTCAGAGAGGTTACAACTTGCTTGGAGACACACAGCTAGAAGGTGGCACAGCTGGGACTTACGAACTTTTAGGAGGGCTTGAGAGTTTTGTGGGAAAAGGGGAGTGAGGGAAATATTTCAAATGGAAGAGAAGTGGAAGAGTAGAAATCTGTCTTTTGAATGTGAGCACTGATAGGTCTGAGTTTGAGGAAAGCTGTGATGCACCCATCATATTACTTCCCCACCCCCACCACTGCCGCAAGTCAGGCAAGCTGCAACCTATTACTAAATGCAACTGCAAAAGCAGTTGCCCTGTTTTATTTAGAAAGAGCCTTGAAATATAATTAAGGCGGTCTCCCCACAGGGCTTCAGGTTGTCCCTCCTCTGTGATTTCTCTGCAGTCCCTCGTGGAGGTGCGGCATTCTCAGTGCATGCTTGTCAGGTCTGCTTTCCTCCTAATGAAGTCACAGCATCTGCTTCCCCTGAGCGCCTGGGCCAGCGCAGGTATGTTGTGTCTGGGGTTTACTCCCTTGAGGCAGAGAGTAAGTCACATCAAATCTTTTCTTTGATGGAAGAGCTTATGGAACAACAAAAGAGGAACAGACCAGGAGAAACAGAAGTATGTATTTCCTGGAATGAAACATTTATACGTAGCTTAGAGGGATTAACCAGGGGACGAGGATTTAAACAGCTGGTCTATAAGAGCTGGTATCAAGAATATATAAAGAATTCTTACAAATCAGTCAAAAAACATGTATGAAAGACTCATGGGAATGGACAAGGGAGAGGGGATTGATGATGGGCGAGAGGAGTAGGCTGGGTGGGGGGAGATGAAAGAAAGAAATATGGACAACTGTAATAGAAAAAGCAACTAAAAAATGAAGTAGAGAAAAAGAATTATTACAAATCAATAATAGAACAAATAGCTTGATTTTAAAATTGGCAAAAGAACTTAAATAGACATTTTTCCAAAGAGGATATCGAGATGACCAATAAGCAGATGAAGAGATGCTCAACGTCATTAGCCATCAGAGAAGTGCAAATCAAAACCACAATGAGATACAACTTCACACTCATGAGGATGGTTAAAATAAAACAGATAGACAATAACAAGTGTTGGAGAGAATGTTGAGAAATTGGAATCCTTACGCTTTGCTGGTAGATGCAAAACGATGCAGTCACTTTGGAAAATACTTGAGAAGTTAAAATTCTCCAAATTTCAAATATAGCATTACCATACAACCCAGCAATTTCACTTCTAGGAGAACTGAAAAAATGTTCATACAAAAACTTGTACATGAATATTCATAGCAAATTATTCATAATAACCCTCTTTTTTTCCCACAGAGACAAATTTATTGAGACAAGGAGTAGATTAGTAGTTGCCTAAGAGATGGATGAAAGAGGAGGGGTTGGGGAGTGACTGCAAATGGGCATAAGGTTTCTTCTTAGAGTGAGAGAAATATTCTAAAATTATATTGTGGTTATGGTTGTATAATTCTGTGAATATACTGAATATCATTGAATTGTACAAATAGATGAATTGTATGGTATGTAAATTCTACCCTAATAAAGCTGTTAAAAAGATGATTGGTCTATTGTCCTAGCTAGTGAGGGTCAATTACTGAACCCCAAGCAGTCTGACCCCACTCACTCACCCACAGCACAACCTTACCCCAGCAGGAAGATAAACATGAAACATACTAGGTCACAGAACTTTTTCTCTTGGGGCCCAGGCACCCAACTTGGAAAAGACCGGGAATGACCAGCCACCAGCTTTGTTGTTGATGAGGCAGTACTGGCAATAGGTCTTGGTGCTATGTCAGTCACCGGCCAGCCCAGAGGAAAGAGAGGATCCGTCCCTGGTAACATCTCAAGTGTGATTAAGTCAGCAGTATGTACAAGTGTCTGCTATATTTGTATCATGGCTCCCTGCGCCTGGCCAGCCATTCATTTAGAACAAACTTGGCAGGACTCGGCAGCCAACTAATTAATTGTTGCATCAATAAAACCCAGGTTTGGCCATCTCATGATGAATTACATAGTTTAAATGAACTTAACAGCTGCATTAAGGAAAGAAAACACAGGAAATCAATATAGGAGAATTTTCTCAGCTCGAGAGTCAGCATTTCTCATAGACTAAGTCTGTTGTGAGATGAGCACTTATCACATGGCAGAGACGGTGTTTATCATTGACAAGACCATCCTAGTTTACATGCAGGAGTTTAAAACAAACAAACTAAAAGCACAATACTGCAGCCTAAGAAGCAATATACTGTGGTTGGCACAAAGCCCAGACTCTGGATTTGGTGAGACCTTGGTTCAAATACCAGTGGCTCCACTTCCTAGCTGTGAATTTGGGCAAGCTATTTAACCTGGGCCTTGGTTTCTCTTATCTGCAAAATGGGGATAATAATAGGACCAATATCTTAGTGTTGCTAGGAAAATTAAATTAGATAAAATGGAGTAACATTGCAGTTCTTGCTAAGTAGGTGTTTAGTAAAAGTTTGTTATTGATCATGTAACATTTTCCTCTTGCTACAGAGTTTCCAGAAGCAGAAGCATCATCGTTTCTATCTTCCTCTGAGATTCTATTTCTGAACTCTATTCTTATCCCTGATCTATGCATTTCAAACCCTTTGCCAATCCCATACTGTGCTGATTACTGTGGTTTATAGTAAGTCTTAAAACTGGATGGTATGATCCCTCTAATGTTGTTCTTTGTTTTCAAATTATTTTGTTGGTCAAAAGATTATTTTTGGAAGATTTTTTAATTATGAATTCAATTTCTTTCATATATCTATGTCCATTCAGGTTATCTATCTCATCTTGGTAAGTTTGGTAGTTTTTACTTTTTAAGAAATCGGTCCATTTCATTTAACTGCTTGCATTTATGTGTATAAAGTTGTTTGTAGGGTTTCCATTTTAGCTTTTCGGTAGCCATGGGGTAATATTATCCCCTCATTCACTCCTAACATTGATAATTTGTGTCCTCTCACATTTTTCTTTTTCAGTTTTGTTGGATGTTTATCAAATTTGTTTATTTTTTCAAAGAACTGCTCTTTTGGTTTTATTGATTTTCTATACTTCTTTTCTAGTCTCAAGTCTATTGATTACTACTTTTCCCTTAATCACATTGTTGTTGAAAGCAAATATAATAACATTGTTCTGTTTGCTTTGGGATAGATATTTAGCTCATTGTTTTCAGATTTCTTATAATGGAGGCTTAGACTTGATTAGAAACTTACTTTTTTAAAATAAGCATCTGAGTAATAAATTTCCCTCCAAGCACTACTTTGTTTCTACTCCACAAACTGTTATATACTTATATTTTATTTTTGTTAGTTCCAGATATTTTGTCATTTTCCTCACAATTTCCTTTGAACCTTGGAACCTTTTTTTGTATCTCATTTTAGCTTACAAATTGTTGTTTCGACTATATCTCTTGTGTATATATATATATATATAGTAATTGTTGCCTTAACAATGCTTAACTTTTCACAAGTCTATATAGAGTTAACTCTTATCAAGTGGAATATAAAAATATTACCACCATAGTGTAATATGTAATATATATGTAAATATACATTAAAAATTCCCTGACTCAATGTTATATTTGCTTTCAATAAATCTATTTTGGAGACTTCAAGAAGAGGGGTTCATTATATTTGCTCAGATATTTACCATTTAAGTTGTTCTACCTTAAATTATCAAAGTTCCAATTTTTTTCCTGGTATAGTTTTTCTTAGCTCAAAAAATTTCCTTTATCACTTCTCTTTGAGAAGATCTGCAGGCAACAAATTCTCTTATTTTTCCTTCATATAAACTTTGTATGGTACCAGATGAATACTAGACGTATGGGGGGAGTCACTTCATAAATTATATGCCTAACCATTATGTTATATACCTGCAACTAATATAAAATAATATTAAGTGTCAACTGTAATTGAAAAATAAAAAAATAAAGTAAGAAAAAAATGTATATATTTCACCTTAATTCTTAAAGGATTATTTTCTCTATATCAAAATGAGTGGACTTTTTTTTCTTCCACATTAAAAATATCATCTTGCTTTCTTTTGACCTCTATAGGTTCTGATGAGAAATTTAGTAATTCATGTTGTTTTTGCTTTATAACTACTACATTTTCCTTGCCTTTGGCTTCATTTAAGATTTTTCTTTGTCTTTAATTTTCTGAGGTTTGATTATAATATATCTGGACATGAAGTTTTGGGGTTTATCCCGTTGAGGTTCTGTAGGTTTATGAGTTTTGGGGGACATTTCAGTGATTATTATTTGAAGTATTTTTTACACTCTGCTATCTTCAGAACATGCTGTTATACCTTTTAGTTTTATCTCTGAGACTGGGTTCAGTTTTTTTAAATTTTGCCTCTCTGTTGTTCAGATTGGATAGTTTTAATTTCTATGGATCTGTCTTAAAATGCACTGACTTTCCTGTGTTATTTTTATTCTGCTATTGCATCCTTTCAGTAAGCTTTTTAAAACTTTTGTGATTGTATTTTTAGTTCTAACATTTCCACTTGGTTCTTCTTTAGAGCTTCTGGCTTGGATTCAAAGTTTCTTTGTTGAAACCTTTAATACTTTCATTCATTTTAAGAGTGTGTGCCTTTTGGAGCATTTCTGTCATAGATGCTTGAATGCTGTGTTCAGATTATTCCAGGATCTGCGTCATTGGGTGTTGGCACCTGTTGGATTGCCTTTTCCCATGCAAGTTGAGTTTTTCCTGATTCTTCACATAGTAAATAATTTTGGACTGCAGTCTCATATTATATTACAAGACTGAATGTTGTTTAAATCTTATAAAGAATATTGATATTTTTGCTTTACTGGACAATTGACCCCATTGGGTTGAGATCACATGTTTCTACTGCACTATTGTGGGTTGTAGTTTCAATGCCTTCTCCAATTTTGAAGACTTTGCAGTGCTTTCTGGATTTGGTCCTTGCCTGAACCACCCACTAGTCAGTCTGGGGTCCAGCTGGTGGTCTATTTCCCTGCACAGAACCAGATCCATGACATGTGCAGCTCGGGTATGAGCCCTGTGGTTCAAATCACATCATGGAGACATTTCCCTGAACTTCTACCCTCTACCCTGTGATCACTTCATTACTGCTTGATTTCTTGGTTCTAGCCACTTTGGTTCTGAACCCACCCCCCCACCCCCCATGTATGGGGTCAGGATAAGAAAATAGAGGGAAAAAGAGGAAGTTTTTGCCTTACCTTCTTGGGACCATAGCTTCTTCAATTAGAAACAAAGTTTTCTTCTCAAGAATTTTAGGTTCCCTACTCTGCTGTTAGTACCAGGATGTCCCTCTTCTGTTCTGAGAGCCTGAGTTGAAGGACTTTTCCTGGAGCTCTCTCTGTCTTCACTGATGCTCACGTCTTGGTTTGGCAGGTACTTTGAGTCCAGACCAGAGGACATGAGAGGAAATGATGCTAAACTTACTGATGATCCAGTAGTGCTTCAAATTTTAGCCTTTTCTCCACCCTGCTTGTTACTTTTTACTTCTCAAAGTCCTCAAAAGCTGATCTATACATGTGCCAGGTTTTGTAGCTCTATTCAATAGGTGAGGCAGGGTTTTGAGCAGTCACCCTATCTTACCCAGAATTGGGACAATCTGGCTGTTGTTGAAGCAGAGCAAAATCCTTATAGACTAGAAATAGTTAAGGGCTTAGTCATTAAAGACAGAGTAATTCAAGTTTCAAAACTGAATCTTACTTTAAAGGTTTGCCCAAATAACTTGTGAAATAAGTATTATATCTTTTTATGAGAGTGAACATAAATTAAACAAATTCCCTAAGAGCACACAGCTGGTAATTAGCATAAGCAAGACTTGAACCCAGTTTGTGCTAGCTCTAGAGCCCATTTGTCTTGCAGTACCATGTGCTGATATCATATCATCATTTTATTACCTGCAGGCATAAAGCTTATGCTTTCCTTTCTCAGATAATGTCGATTGATGGCAGCCCTTAAGTGCTGGAATTAGATCATCAAGTCCCAATGCAACTTTGTTCAATAAAAACCTAAGACAATTCATTGCTTTCTAAGCCTTTGTTCTTTCACAGTGATTTGTGAAGGGAATGGCCACCTTCTCTGTCTTTATGCCTTATCCTTTGAAAACACACTGTTGGAGAATCCTGACCCCTCACTCCAATTTTGCAGATAACCATTTTGGACAAGAGACAAAACTGTGGCTACTCATGTCAAATGCTGGTAACATACTTAAGAAAAACAATCCATTTTGCACTTGTGAAAATGAAAGACATGTAGCTAGCAGCTGAGACCCAGAGAGGAATTTAGTAATTACTATACATTCTGACTCTAGAATACATATGCCCAATAGTTTGGCTCTCTTTGGAGCTAAAGTATCTATCTGATAAATATTGGTCAGTTTTAGGAGAAAAAATATGAGTTCACCCAAGTATCTTTCTGACCCACTGGAATATCTCAGTGAGTTAATAGTTTTTCATTGGATGTGAAGAAAGTCCTATTATGTTCAGACCATAGAGAAAGTGGTGACTAAGATGACTAAGGAGATAGGATGGAAAGCTCTAACTAACCCTCTTAGAGAGAGTAGTGAACCTTTGAAGTCTCTGTCAATAATTTTTAAATCACAAACTCAAGGGAAAGAGCATAAAAATAGAAGTCAAGAGACTACATCATTTGGGATTCTTTTAGTTGGTGTCAGAAGCCATCTTGAATTAGATTAAGAAGAGGTTCAACAATACGTTGACTTAAAAATGATTAGCTTTGTCTCTTCAGATTCTAGGAGTTCTGCTAGCTCAGGTATGGCTCAATCGGGGCACTCAGCAACATTAGGTATCTCTCTTTACATACTTTCCTCTGTGTTGGCTTTATTCCCAAGATGACTGTCCACATATGATGGCAAGGGTGGTCTCCAGCAGCTCCTGACTCCCATCCTAGCTCTTCAGAAATCCTACCAGAAAAAGAGCATGTCTTTCTCAATAATCTCAGAAGAAACTTTAGGACAGATTCTCAATAACTCTTGTTGACCCAACTTGGTTTATATGCCTACTTTCCAACTTCCCTGTGATCATGAAGATGCAGTTCTCCATTGGTCAAGCATGGACTGTGTTGTCATTTATACACACCCCTAGGAAGGATTAGCTCAACCTAAATCACATGGTCAGAGAAATGAGAAGAGTGTTATCCAAAGGAAAATTGAGGTCTTGTCAAATGAACAGAGAGGGCAATGAGTAATATGTAGGAAAATGACATATAAAGAAAAAGAAAGAAATAAGAGAGAAAGAAAGAAAGAAAGAAAGAAAGAAAGAAAGGAAGGAAGGAAGAAAGAAAGAAAGACGGAAGGAAAGAAAGAAAGAAAGAAAAAGAAAGGAAGGAAGGAAGAAAGAAGGGAGAAAGGGAGGGAAGGAGAAAGGGAGGGAAGGTGAAAGGGAGGGAAGGAGAAAGGGAGGGAAGGAGAAAAGAAGGAGAGAAAGTAATGAAGAAAGAAATGTATGTCCACTACATCTGCTGTCCATACTGGCTCTGACATTTACTAGTTCTCTGTGACTTTCAGCAAATCCCTTTCCTTCTTGATCTATTCCTTCATGTACAAAAACTGAGGGATGTGGACAATGCGTTTAAGATCCTTTCTAGCTCTAAGTAGGCTTTGGTTATGAATCATGTACATTCAGATGCTCCTCAAATCTCATATCATAGTCTGGGAGCTCAAAGGAGCACCACACCTGGATGTTAAAGGAGGAAATTTTAGGAAAAATATAAAAACTGACTTCCTCTCTGGGTCTCAGCTGCTAGCTACATGTCTTTCATTTTCACACGTACAAAATGGATTGTTTTTCCTTAAGTATGTTACCTGCCTTTGACACGAATCACCACAGCTGTCTCTTGTACAAAATGGTTATCTGAAAACAGAGGTTTTATTTGAAGAACATAGACACTGGAGACTATTGCTTAGTTTTCTATGCCTGTGGAGCAACCTTGACTAGTATTGAAGCCTCAATGTCTGACCTGTACAATGGGTATTATAAAAACTCTTACCTTACAGCATTGTGGTAAGAAGAATGGCAAGCAGAATTCTCAGATGACTCCATGATTCCCGCTCCCTGGCATCCATGTCCCTGCATAATCCCCTCCGCTGAGTGAGGCGGAAACTGTGACTTGCTTCTATCTGACAGAATATGGCAAAATGATGGGATGGCTACAGTACTCTCATGATTGTATTACATTATTTGAGACTCCATCTTAGCCACCTGGAGTTAGAGATTCTCCTGCTCATGTTAAAGAATTAAGTTGCCCTGTTATTTAAGGAGGAGCCAGGATAGAACCTAGAGGACAGTGCCTAGGCTCTTAAAGAGGTTCTTGGATGACAGTGGGCAAGAAAACAGGGAACTCAGTCATACCACTACAAGAACATGAATTCTGCCAAACAACTCAGGGGTAATTTGAAGTGGATTCTCCACCAGTCAAGCCTTTGAATAGGAAGGCAGCCTAGCCAATACCTTGAGTGCAGCCTCATGAAACCCTGAATACAGGAACCATCTAAACAATGCCTTGAATCCTACCTAACCTATGAAAAAGGGGAGATAATACACATTTGTTGTTTGAAGCTGCTGTATTATTTATAATTGTTATGTAACAATAGAAAACTCATATAAGGGGTAAATGAGATAATGCATGTAAAGTGCATAAACTTAGCATGGTGCCTGGCTAAGTATTCTATATTAGCTATTTTTAATATTATAGTGGAAGAGTTTGGCACTGTAGATTCAAGATAGTACAAGGCTATAAACCTTCTTGTGTCCATCAGAGAAAACCTTCTGGGCTGAATGGACCTCAATCTGGGGACATCCTTTCATACTAAAAGTGTCATCTGTGCAGATATCTGTACAGCCAAATATCAAACTGATGCACCCTTTATTTGAAATATAATTTATAATCATCCAGTTTCACCAGAAACTAGTTTAGTATAATGGAAACTGATTCAGCGTATTAGTGTTGGAAATGTAGTGAGCCTACACAATCATGAAGTCAGATCAGGTAAGAATGAACAGGTGTTTCAAACAACCTCAGCATAAAATTCTAAAATTGGGTTCATCCAGGCTTTGGAAACTAAGAAAAAGGCAAATAACATTTACTGAGCACCTGCCAGATGGTCTCAAACACATTGTTGCCTTTAATACAAATAGTCTATGAGAAGTAAATGATCCTCTTCACTTTATAGGTGAATAGGTGAAATTAAAGAAGGTGAGCTTGGAGTAGTTAAGTGACATGTCCACAGCTCTTACTGATTTGGTAACTGGGAGAGTCTTTGAAATCTACCGTGATGGAATTGTAATATTTGTGAAAGGAATCTGGCCCACAAAAGAGGAAGAGAAGACTGGATGAGTGAGATCAGGAGCCAAACAATCTTCATTTGAAATAAGCCAGTCAGAGAAAGACAAGTACCATATGATTTTGCTCATATGTGGAGTCTAATGAACAAACTGAACTAACAAGCAAAATAGAGACAGACTCATAGAGAGCAGGCTGACAGTTGGGGGTGGGAGTTGGGGTGGGGAGGATGTAGGGTTTGAGCTAAAAAGAAAAAAATGAGAAAGAAATCATGGACACTGACAACAGTGCAGTGATTGCAGGGAGGAGGGGGGTGAGTGGAGGTGGAAGAGGGTATGGGGGTGATAAATAATAATGAAAAAATACAGTAAAAATAATAATGTAAAAAAATGTGAAAAAGCAAGTACTGTGCTTTCCTTTTTTAAAAATGTATTGTGTGGTGAGAACACTTAATATGACATTGACTCTCAACAGATTTTCAAGTGTTCAACAGTTTTGTTATCTATAAGTGCTGTGTTGTAGAGCAGATCTTTAGAATTTACTCATCTTGCATGACGAAGCTTATACTGGTTCATTAGCAACTGCTCACTTCCCCTCCCCCCCAGGCCCTGGCAACCATCATTGTGCTCTCTCCTTCTCTGAGTTTGACTCTTCTAGATCCCTCATGTAAGTGGACCCATGCAGTACTTGTCCTTCTGTAATTGGTTTAATACACTTAGTCCTCCGTGTTCATCCATGTCATCACTCATTACATGATTTCCTTCTTTTTAACACACCATCATATGCATATACCACATATTCTTTATCTGTTCCTCCATAGATGGATATTTAACTTGTTTCTGCATTTTGGCTTCTGAGATAGTGCTGTAGTGAATGTAGGAGAGCACATATCTCTTTGAGATCCTGATTTCATTTCTTTTGGATAAATACCCAGAAGTGAGATTGCTAGATCATATGGTAGTTCTATTTCTTTTCTTTCTTTTTTTTTTTTTTTTTGAGGAAACTCCCTATAGTTTTCCATAGTGTCTATACTATTTTTGGAACCAGCAGCAAGCAAGGGTTCCATTTTTTCCACATCCTCATTAACACTGTCTTTTTAAAAAATATAATAACCATTTTAACAAGCATGAAGTAATAAGCATTGAGGTTTTCTAATTAAATTTACTGAGGCTACATTGGTCAACAGGATAATGTAGATTTCAAGTGTGCATTTCTATGATACATGATCTGCGTATCGCATTGTGTGTCCACCACCCAAAGTCAAATCATCTTCCGTCACCATATGTTTGGTCCCCTTTACTCTTTACTACTCCCTCACCCCCTTTCCCTCTGGTAACCATCATACTGATGGTAATTCTATTCTTAATTTTTTGAGGAACCGCCATACTGTTTTCCATAGGGGCTGTACCAGTTTACACTCCCATCAGCAGTGAGTGAAGGTTCCTATTTCTCTATAACCTGTCCAACACTTGTTATTACTTGTCTTGTTGATAATAGCCATTCTAACAAGTGTGAGGTGGTATCTCATTATAGTTTTGATTTGCATTTACCTAATAACTAGTGAAGTTGAGCATCTTTTCATATATCTGTTGGCCATTTGTGTGTCTTCTTGGGAGAGGTGTCTGTTCAGGTCCTCTACCCATTTTTAATTGGGTTGTTGGTTTGTTTGGTGTTAAGTTGTATGACTTCTTTATATATTTTGGATATTAACCCCTTGTTGAAGTTGTTGTTTAAAAATATCATAGGTTGTTTGCAAATATTATCAGTTGGTTGCCTTTTTTGTTTTGTTGTCAGTTTCTTTTGCTGTACAGAAGATTTTTAGTTTGATATAGTTCCATTCATTTATTTTTGCCTTTACTTGCCTTGCCTTTGGGATCAAATTCATAAAATGCTCTCAATGATCAAGGTCCACAAGTTTAGTACCTATGTTTTATTCTATGTAATTTATTATTTCAGATCTTATATTTAGGTCTGTGACTCATTTTGAATTAATTTTCGTACATAGGGACAAACTGTAATTTAATTTCGTTCTTTTGCATGTGGCTTTCCAATTTTCCCAGCACCGTTTATTGAAGAGGCTTTCTTTTCTCGATCATGTGTTTGGCTCCTTTGTGGGAAAATGCATATGGTTTTATCTCTGGGCTCTCAATTCTGTTCCATTAGTCTGCGTATCTATTTCTCTGCCAAAACCACACTATTTTGATTATTGTAGTTCTGTAGTATAATTTCAAGTCAGGTGTGATACCGCTTGATTTGTTCTTTTTTTTCTCAGAATTGCTTTGTCTATTTGGGGTCTTTCGTGGTTTCATACAAATATGATGATTTTTTTTAGTTCTACTTCTTAAAAAAAATGCCATTGGGATTTTGATGGAGATTGCATTAAATCTATATATTGCTTTGGGGAGTATGGCCATTTTAACTATGTTGATTCTTTCAGTTCATGAACACAGAATATCTTTTTATTTCATTGTGTCTTTTTCAATCTCTTTAATAATGCTTTGTAGTTTTCAGTATATCGGTCCTTCACACCCTTGTTAAGTTTATTTCTAGGTATTTTATTCTTTTGGTTGCAATTGCAACCAAAAGAATCATTTATTTTTCTGAAATTTCAATGTTAGTATACAGAAAAGCAGTAGCTTTTTGTACATTGATTTAGTATCCTGCAACTTTACTGTATTTGTTTATTGTTTCTGATAGTACTTTGGTGGAGTCTTTAGGGTTTTCTATATACAGAATCACGTCATCTGCAAAAAGTGACATTTTTTACTTCTTCCTTCCCAATCTGGATGCCTTTTATTTCTTTCTCTTGACTGATTGCTCTGGCTAGGACTTCCAGAACTATGCTGAATAAGAGTGTGAGACTGGGCATCCTTGTGCTGTTCCTGATTTTTGAGGAAAAACTTTCATTTTTCACCATTATCGAGGTTTTGATTTGCATTTCTCTCTTGACTAGTAACTTTGAGCATCTTTTCATATACCTGTTGGAGAAATTTCTTTGGAGAAATGTCTGCTCAAGATTTTTTCCCATTTTTTAAATGGGTTGTTAAAAAAGTACAAACAAGACAAACAAAAATAGACAAGTGGCACCACATCAAACTAAAAAGCAAGCCTGAAGAATGAGAGGAAATATCTGCAAACCACATTTGTGGTAAAGAGTTAATTTCCAAAAGATACCTTCCATTTTTAAAGGGTAGACATTATTACTTTGGTAGCCTCTATATTGATTTTTTCTTTCAATTTTTAAAAATTGACCACTGAAAATTAAAATGCCAGAGGCTGTCAGGGTGTTTTTCTCTCCCTTATTTTGTATTAGAACATTTCTATCCTAGCTTGTTCCAAACAGGAGTTGAGGCAGGTATAAAAGATATACAATATTTTAGTTATAATAAATTATAACTAATTAATTATTAAAAAGATGCAACTATAAAAAACCTCAACCATATAAACAATGAAGTGAGGAAGAACCAGGAGTGAGATTTGTTCCACAAAATTCATGCTTGCTGGAAGGAGGCCACAAATTTTGCTTCTGTAACCTCCCAGAATCTAACTAGAAGAAGCAAAGACAATTAGTTATAAGAATTACATGTCTATACATAGAAACACCTAAATAGTGGCAATGAGCATTTATTGAGCACAATTAAGAACCAGGTCTCTTCATATATTGTGTCACCTAATCCTCACAACAAACCTACAAGTTAAGTATCAGTATCAGTATTAGTATTAGTATCAGTATCAGTATTAGTATTAATAAGCAAGTATTAAGTTTACTCTCAGTGTTTAAACATAGAAGAGAGATCCAAATCTACAGAGCTAAAAAACGGTAAGGATGAATTACAGGACCCGCCCCTTCCCATTGCACTGTGCTGCGCCTCCCTACCCTAGCTGCTTTGGAGAAGTGCAACTGAAAACCACAAAGAGTTTCGCTAAGGGTGCCTCAGAAGGAGGGCACTGTTATGTAATGAGCATGTCTGTCAACAATAGCCTTAGGCGCAAACCCAAAAACAAGTTTAAGGGTTATTTCTCACCTGGTCCCTAAGTACAACTTGGTGGTACCATGGCAAGGTAAAGTTTGGCATGAAGACATCCGACAGGGAAAGATCCAAGACATGAGAGGTCTTTATTGTTTTATTTTCTAAACATGCTGATGTAAAACTATTCCAACAGAGAAACTTCTAGTCTATAGCTCTGTCAGAGAGGACCCAGAAATCAAAGTCCACATTCTACCCCGGCATCTGACTAATGACCTCCTAAGAGGTCAGCTCTGCTTCACTTAACACCTGCAGGGAGGTAATGAGCTGCAGCTTGGACTGAAGTTAATTACCCAGGTTAGAGGCAGAGGGAGGCTGAGCCGGGCCCATTTCCACCAGACACAAAGCTGCCAAGAACAAAAGTCATGCCGGCATTTGCAAGGAACCAGCAAAAGAGAAGTAGAGGTGGTGAGATGTGTTTGGGAGGCTGTGAAATTCAATTAAGCACAGTCTTAATTAGGTCTGCAACAGCTAAAAAAAAATCTTCATGTACTACCATAAGTACCAGCAGAATTCTGGCCTGATCCTAGACCCCAGCCCTTTGCAATAATTTATTTATGCAGCAGGCCAGGTTCTGGGGATACAGCCTCAGTGCTGCCCTCATGGAGACCCCCTCTGGGGGGTCTGGACTCTGCCTCCACTAGGCAACTGAGGGAAAAAATCTCAGGTAGGGACAGGGAAATAGGCTATGTGTCAGTGGATGGAGATTAAGGTAGTCAGCTTTTGTCTTGAGTGCCATACATTTGACATCCACAAACCTGCCCACCCCAGATTCCTCCTGGTGGTTAAGGGACTAGCTTTCCCATTGTGTTTCTGGGTCCCTAAATCTGGAATTGGAATTCAGTTTTGTCTGGCTGTAAAACCTGTTTTTTTCCACAGCATCTCCCTGATCCTTCACTAGACAATCAAAAGGTCTAAGTCACTAAAATTGACAGGAGCATTGAAAATGCCTCTCTTGGGGTTATTTGTAACCTCCTCCGTTCTTGGGCAAATCTCAAATGAAATAAAACCCCTGACCTTTGTCATACAGAGATGATGTGTGGTTAGTATACCAATGGTTATTTTTACAGCAGCCCTGCCTAGTTAAATCCTTTGTGATGAGCAGAGATTGAGCCAGCAACCTCCATGTCAAAATGAACAGAGAATCCCAAAGCAATGTCACCAATATTGCTCAAAGACAACTATAGCCTCTGACGTCTGGGAGGCAAATTATCTCACACTTTGCACTCAACTAAAGAAAGAGACACAGGGAAGCAGGTGGGAGAAGACCAGTTGACAGCCCCATTGTGGAGGATACAGAAAACCAGGAACAGACAAAGCTCAGAAAGCTTGTTATTCCTAAAATTGAGCCCACTCAGACCTGGATATTTCTGAAGACTCTGAGGATCATTGAACTTGGTAAAGTTCCCAGAGACGCCATGTGCTCAAGGATATTAATAAGTCAGAGGTACCTGAGCATAACATTGTTTGCATCAAGGTTCAGTATTAAACAGGACTGGTATGGGGAAAAATCTTGATTTTTTCCCCTGTAATGTTCCCTCTTACTCACCAACATTCTGGTAAATAGTATTTGACATTATCACAAGAAAAATGGCTGTGAATGGCCAGGTATTAACATAATTGATTTTACTTTTATTCCTATGGGCATTTCTATTACCCCAACTAATTGTTTAAAAATACATATTATTTCCATTCATCCTTCAGATAGGTACTTAAGCCCATTGACTATGAAAAATATAGTGGAGTACTGAATGTAATGGTGGTTCTGTAAACTTTGGGGGCATTAAAGTACATTATTGTGTTTGAACAGACTGGGACAGAATGCTTCCTCCTTTGTCCTCTGACTGAGCAGAGCAGACCCCTCCAGTATTTACCTGAGCAGGGAGAACACCCAAGCATCACCAATCATTCAGACAACATGCTTCTCTTCCAATTACCTCCACAGCCTCTTGATGACCCTGCATTCACAGCTCAAAAATTCTTCCAGTGTCTTCTGTCACACCCTCTGCCTCCTGGGCTCTCTGTTTAATGAACACTGCTTTCTTCCTCAGAAAAGTCTCCTTCACAAAACAATTGAGATACTGCCAGCTATTAACCAGAAGTGAAGAAGACTGAGGGAGCAGGTAAAGGTGATCAGTACCCACTCCTCCTCCCCAGAAGGGAACAGAGATCAGTATAGCTTATAGTCGCATCTTCACAGAAAAGAAGCTCTCCAGGCAGCTCTTATTCTAAAGCCATGGTTTTAAGGATGTGTTTCCATAAACGAAGACAAACAGGTCTAATGAAGGTGGGACTGACATGGAGCTCACACACAGCCTTGTCATCAGGCTGAACTCATGCTTGCTCTAGAGGGAGGTACTGGGGAAAAATGCAGGTCTGTTGTGTCTGATACCAAAAAAAGAGTGTGCATTTCTTTTGGATATTCTTAGAGCTAGAAAAGATTGCTGACATAATCTTATCAGTTATCAGTGGGTACAAGGCTGCTTTATAGAATCCCATGGAACAAGGTGGAGTTTGAATTCTGTAGGTTGGAGGAGTCGGAGAGAGTCACACAGTGAGAGACAGGCAGACCCCCAATCACCAAGGAGCTGGTGTTTCCCCCTAAGGACTATTTTATCCCAAAAGCTGGGCAGCGATGTTCTGAGATCTGTGTTTTGGAAGGTCACAAAGGCAAACATGAGTAAAATGAAATCAGTTAAGAGGCAGGGAGACCACAGTTTCCAGAGCCTACTCTAATGTCACAGAGATAATTAGGGATGAAGAAAGGGTTTGTATGGGGACAAAGGGATGCTGACTAGCTCACTGAAGCCAACCCCTACAACATGCTCACCTTTGTGGCTCTGTTCTGTGACTGTAGCTCACCTTCCTTCCTAGCCATCCCTTGTGACTTCCAGAGGTCCTAATTCATTGGGTGTGCTGCTACAAGTGTTGGTCTATTCCTGATTAGCCTAAGCCAGGACCTCCTCCATCATATCCCTGGCTGGGCTCCAAGTTCACCTCTCTAACATTATTCTGTGGTGTAGGCCCTCTCATGCTAATATTGCTACACTGACCTTTCTGTTCCTCAGAGTGGCATAGAGCTCATGGCTAATAAACATTTATATAAACACTGAGTTCAACTTGCAGCCTTAATTCTGTTCCTTCCTTGTCTGATACATAACAAGTTATAGGAAATGGGTTTCTGGAATATTGGAAGAGTCTCATTAGAAAGAAACCCTATTTAGTTGACCTTTGGCATCCCAAATATCTGGGTTCAAATCACGCCTTCACCTCTGGGTGGCTGAATGTCCCTGGGAGCATTACCTCATCTGAGACTTGGGTTTCTCAGGAAAATGTAAATCTTCACTTTATTCAGAGTGTTTCTTGAAGATTCAAATTATATATATGCCCATCCCCAGGATAGCACTTGGTAAGTAGGAGTGTCCTTCCCCGCTACAAAGCAAGAGCTGTGATTAGACAGGAAATGGCTTCTATTTGGTAGAATTAAACATCTGCAGTATTGATTAGAACTCAAAGTACTACTTTTCTTTTTTTAAAGGATATTTTATTGATTATGCTATTACAGTTGTCCCAAACTTTTCCTCTTTGCCCCCCTCCACCTGGCTCTCCCTCTCCCTTCAGGAATCCTCCCACCCCGAGTTCATGTCCATGGGCCATGCATATAAGTTCTCTGGCTTCTTTGAGTTATTTTTATATGAAATGTTAAAGGGGGTCATTTAAGAAAAGAAGATCAAAACTATGAGCAGTAAAACAACAACAAACTCACAACCATCAACAACTGAATCTAAAAAACAAAAACAAACACGAACTAGGCAAACAATTAGAACAGGAACAGAATCATAGATAGAGAGATCATATGGAGGTTGTCAGTGGGGAGGGGGAAGGGAGAGAATGGGGGAAAAGGTGCAGGGATTAAGAAGCATTAATTGGTGGGATCAAAGCATTATTTTTCTTTCTGGAAATAAAATAATATTTTAATTCACTTCCACTTAAAAACTAAAAGTAATTTTCTTGCTTCCACAATGAACCCACTAACCATATTTTCACACACAGAAAGCTCAAGTACAGTCCAGTGGTTTACAAAACATGTCTTCATATAACACATTTACATTCCTGGGAAGTATATGAACTTACATAATTGTGTGTATTTGTGACTTTTGCATCTGGGTTTGAAGCTTGACTCTGCCACTCATGACTTAAAGGACCTTAAATAATTTATTTAGCTTCTCTGATCCTGTTTCCTCAAGTGTAAAATGTAGATGATCACTGACTGCATAGGGTTACTATGACAATGCAGTGAATTTTTATAGAAAGCATGTAAAGCAAAGTCTGATATGTGGTAAGTTCAATATCCATTTCAGTGACAGTTGTTAATAAACTTAGCATGGTGCCTTGTGTGCAGTAAATACGTTCTCATGTTAGCCATGGGGAATTAACTTTTGCTGAAGTCCATTGGATAAGATCAGAAGCAGTGAGAATTGACAGGGCAGGGGGGCTCTCTGGCAGCCGGGGGCTAGGCTGCTGACCAGTTTATTAAAAGCTGGTGGCTCAACAATGCAGGTGCTGATAGGGTACTGCTGCTTTAAGGGAGGAAGGCAAAGGATGTTTTTCCTATAAAACCTACAAACAAGTGAGAATGTCAATGTTTAGAAAGGAAGCTTGGGATTTAGATCTTCACATTTCACTTGACATGACATGTTCTAACCTTACACCATTGCCTCCCAGTGGCATAATTTTATAGGCACATTGAATGTCTGTCCAGAAGGTTTTGTTCTTTTTTAAGAACTTGGAAATATTTAAGGCCTTTAAGCGAGAGCAGAGTTTGGAGCGAAGGGTTAAAAAACCTTTATTTTCTCTGTGATACCTTATAGCTGGGGCTTCTCCTGAGAAATGAAATGGGAACAATTTGGTAGCAAGTATCTGGGGCAGGGCACCTCCACCTGGTTGATATTTTTGCCCAACTTATAACTAGTAAATTAGCACATGCTTAAATAGCCTGGGATATAATTGTCTTTAACGACTGGTTTCCTTTGGCTTCTCAGAGCGGCTTGTTGAAGAGAAAAAATCAAAGGTGCCGAAAGAACCCTGCAGCTTGCTGGGTTCTGACTTCTTGGACATGAGAGGTTAGGTAGTGATGAAGAGAACTAAGATTAGAGAGTTGTTTATCCATCATACAGAGAAGCTACAGCCTGGAGTGACCACCATGCCACACAATGGGCAAAGTAACCAGAACTGGAATCTGATACCAGGACATCGTGGTCTCTGGGGTGACAGCTCTCCTTTTTTGACTGTCCCAGTCCTGAGGGATCATTGTCTGACAGTCTTGTGTTTATCTAAACACACACAAACATGGCCATTGAGCCCTGAAAGCTAAGTCATCAGGGGGTGGACTCTGAGAATGATTTTCTTCCATGGAGAAGAAGGACCCAAGACATTTACAACCTCTTTTTTGACCTTGGCTGGCATTGTCTTTGTGTGATGCCTGGAACTATAGCAGCCATTTTGATGCCATGTGGTAAGGATAAACCTTATGTGATGATTGCATATCATAAAAAGGGAAAGAACATAAACATCTGTCTTTGTGCTCCTTAATTTTTTTAACTTGGAACAATCCAGAATATCTCATGTCCTTGGATGATGGAAAATGGACTAGATGTCTCCTATATGAAAACCAATAGGATAACTTTGATAGAAAAATTACTGAAGAAGGGACATTGTCAGAGGGGAGGGAGGCTGGGGAATGGGTGAAAAAGATGAAGGGATTAAGCCAAAAAAAAAAAAAAAAATTCTCATAGACACAGAGAACAGTACAGTGATTACCAGAGGAAAAAGGTAATGTCTGGAGAGGTAGAAGAGGGTACAGAGAGAATAAGTGGTAATGGAAGGAGACTTCACTTGAAGTGGCAAGCACACAATATACAGATGATGTATTATAGAATTGTATACCTGAAGCCTCTATAATTTATAAACTAATGTCAGCCCAATATACTCAATAAAAAGTATATATCAATATAAACTTCAAATTAAAAAAAGGAGGGACATATGCAGTGTAATCTCTCTCTAGTCAAACAGGGGAGGTATGGTCTGCATTCCACCAGGACAGTGCCATCCAAGGGTGGAAAACAGTATCTCTCTCTTTGTGTCCCTTTTCCTGAATGGAATAAAAACTTTCTCAGAAAATCCCCCAGCTGATTTAGTGTCATGGTTTACGTCATATGCCCAGATTACAATATCATTGCCTTGATAAAAAGAATGATTTTCCATGGTTGTCTTAGATCAGTGGTCTTCAATGCTGTCTGTCCATTAGAATCATGTGATGGTGCTTATATAATGCAATGGTGCCTGGGCTCCACCACTAGTCAATTCCCCTGTGGACAAGAGTTCTTTCTCCTTGTCCTATGTCTTGTGGTCTTGAATCTGGAAAACTCCCTTCATTTTGGAAGGTCAATTTCTCACATTATGAACCTGACTTTGTGATACCCAAGGTGGAACATACTGTTACTCATTTGCTCAAGAACTCTTCATTGAGCTTCAGCAATGGGGCAGAAGTCATTCAGATCATTGGAGATGTTATTTTAGTCAATAAGACAGAGAAGTCCTTGCTCTCAAGGAGCTTTATAGTTAACTGAACAGAAACAAAAGAATAAATAGACACCTGCAATGATTTCAGGTGGTGTTAAATGTCATGAATAAAACAAAATAGAAGAATTTCATAGAGACTGGAGATGAGGTGCCAATTTATAGAGAGAGTAAAGAAAGGTCACTTTGTGACAGGGACACTGAAATTGAGACTGAATGGCTAGAAGCAGCAGAACATTCTTGGAAGAGGGGGCAGCATTCCTGATTAAAAATGAGCCTGGTGTGTTTGAGGGATAGTCATGGGGCCCACATGCCTGAAATGAATGAGTGATGGGGAGCCTGGTAGGAGATGAAGTCAGAGGTAGCAACCCACTGCCCTAGAAGTTGTAGTGGGTTGAGTGGTAACCCCCCAAATATGTGTCTATCCAGAACCTGTAAATGTGATCTAATTTGACAAAAAGGGTCCTAGGCTATAATTAAGTTAATAATCTTGAGATCATAGCATTCTGGATTATGGTGGGTCTTAAATCCAATGACAAGTATCCTTATAAGAGAAAATAAGAGGAGAAATACACAAAGACAGGGTGATATGCAGACTCAGGAAGAGACTGGAGCAATACATCTAGAAACCAGAGAATGCCAAGGATTTCTAGCAGCTGCCAGAAGCTGGCAAGAAACATGGAATGGATTCTCTGTTAGAGCTTCCAGAAGAATCAAACCTAACAATACCTTGATTTTGGATTTATGGCCTCCAAAACTATGAGGGAATAAGTTTCTGTCATTTTAGGTCATCAGTACTGTGGTAATTAGTTACAGCAACCACAAGAAATTAGTATAGAAGCCATGACTCAAAATTGACTCAAAGAACCCTACATTGCTCTGCTCTGAACTGGTTTGATATGTCGGCATCCCATCCAGCACCCATGGAACAAGGCCAGATTCCTAAAAGCTTGACCCTTCCCTGGAAACTTCTGCCTCTATATTCTGAATGTTCTAGGAAGTGTACAAGAGACCATCATCGTACTACAACTCAATTCACTTGAATTCATGCTGCTTGAAAAGATTCCATCTCTCTATCTGAAAATTAAGTTCAGTTGTTGAGCATGTCCTGGCAACCATCCTAGCACAGAGCTTAAATTATCTTTCTGGTATTATCAAAATTCAACAGTAGCATTAATTGTGCTGGATCCAACTCCAATGGCTTGAAATAATTATTAGCAATTGCTCATTATGTCTTTTGGAAACTCTAAATATATACCTATATTTTTTGGACATTGGCTCATTGGGACTGGAAAGGATATAGACATTCACTCTTGGGGCGGATGCGAATCAGGGCATTGTTCAGGAAAATTGAAGTTTGTGGGTTGGTGGATGCCAATTTGAAAGATTGATATACTAAGCCTGGTTGGGATTTGAAGCCTCAGCTTTCAGAGATGAGGCTCAAAATAAGATGTGGGGAATAAGGAGAAAATGGTTTTACTTTGTTCTTTTGGCCACCTAAGTGTCTCTCAGGGTTGCTTTCTCTTGATTTTTCCAGCCCTATCATCTCATACCTTAAAATGTTCAAGTGATCTTGACCAGTCTTGTAAATGCTTCTATGGTCAGTTAGTGGGTTGACTGAGGCTGGCTAATCTAGAGGACCTCACCTACATGCCTGGTGGTTGGCTGGCTGTTGGCTGGGGCAGAGTGTGATTGGGTCACATGTCCCTCATTATTCAGCAAGCTAGTCTGGGCTTAATCACATGGCAATAAGTTTCCAAGAATAACAGTAGAAGCACACAAACCCTCTTGAAAGCTCCACTCAGAACTAGCACATTCTGTTAGCTTCATTGCATGTTATTGACTTAAAGCAAGTCCCGAGGCCAGCCCATGTCCAAGGGGTCCGGAGGTCACCTCTGCCTTCAGGATCCTGACTTCCTGAGGCTGCCTCTCTAGCCTTCACTGAATTGGAGTGAAATTCAGATTTTCCTGAAGTACAAAGTAAAACACACTGACATATACACACACAACCACACAGCATTTGTGAATGTAATAAAGTTGACTGAAATACAAAAACAACCACACAAACAACTTTAAATTGAGTAATCATATTCTTTTTATTTTAAATATCCATTCTCTTTCCAGAAAATTTTCACTAGACCATAGACTCACACAATCACTCTTCTCCCTTTCTTCTCCTTACTGTTTCCTCTCAAGAGCTATGTAGACATCTCTCTCATCCTTCTATGCAAGAACCTCTCTCTGTCTCTCTCTCTCCCCCTCTGTTTTTCTCTCTCTCTCCCCCTCTTTATCTTCCCCACCCCCACACAAATTTCCCCAACCTCATTTTTTACCCTAAATGGCTTTCCAATGTATTCTTTCAGACACTAAAAGAAATTCATGACCAAGTCTTAAAGTAATATTTTCACTTTATATCTTCATAGTAAAATATCAGATAGGAAACACCTCAACATATAAGTAGTGGCTGGTTACATTATAGTTGATTTTTATTTTCTTTTTAAAGAAAACTGTGTTTCTAACTAACTTTCAGTGGGAGATATATTAATCATTGTATAAATATCCCCCAAAAGAAAATAATGAAGAATAAAATTTTATTTGTAGCCCACACACACAGCAATACTAACTGGTTATTCTCAGACTCACAGAACCTGGGCTTTTCTGACAATACATGGGCTCAGAAGGTAACATCTAAGACATCTGACTCTACTCTCTCTTTCTGGAAGGACTTCAAGGACAATTTTCCTGCTAAAGATTGATAGCAACAGCTCAGAGAAATTGAGAAATTTCTTCAAGGTCACAGAGCTAGAGAGAAGCAGAGCCAAGATTCAGACTCAGATGTCTGACTCTAAAGAAAGTGGGTCTTTTTGCTATTGCACTTCTCCATCCAGGGAGTCTGAGGCTGGAGATTCTTTGTGGTTTTTCACAGGGCCCGGTCTCTGACACAGTAGTGAGCATACAGACATAGGAACATGCTGCCAGAGGGATGGATAATGTTCACACTTCCCTCTTGAACAACAAACACATCTGAGAAGGTATGCCCAGCATTCCTGATCACCAGTAGAAACAATTTATCTGTGTGAAATCATGCTGGTAATGACCTCCAGAAAAATTATTCCTATCCCATAATGTGATTGAAACATGGTCTTATAAAAATAGATGTGATCAGGCTCAATTTGGCTGTAGTCATTCGAGACACTGAATCATCAAACCTTTATTAGAACTAGAGATCGGTCGCCATGGTTTTCTGCTTGGGAGATTCTGATCCAGTCCCTCCACCCCCATTCTGGAGCAAAAAAAAAGTAAGCGCTGGATACTGTCTCCATCCATGTGAATATTGGTGATTATGCATTAAGTCTGGGGGCAGGGAAACCAGTGATGTTAACAACAAATCCCACAGCAAGGAAGGCAGGTTCCCCTTCCCCAACTTGTTCCTCTGGGTGTTGGGCTCTATTAGACCTCAAAGGCAATTAACTATGCATCAAAGCTATGGAGGAAAGACTACTCCAAGGTGTGACCACTGACTGACTTGCAAGATGGACCTCAGTCAGGAAAGAGGTTGTTTGCTATGGAACTTCCTTGAAGTCCATTTTGATCTTAATCATCATATGTTCTGACACAAGCCAGCATCCCTTCCCTGCCTCCTGGTACAGTCTGGGTTTGAAAACATTCCTCTGGTCCTGACCTAGTCAAACATGCAACACAATTTCTTGTACGTGGTAGCAATCATGCATGGGTACACATGACTGTCTCTCTGTTGCCCTTTATAATTCTTTAGAACCTGTTAAAAGGCATGAGCATTCATTTTATCTTGCAGCCACCTAAGATGCACCTCATATGTAAGTTTCACTTAATAAACTCTACTAACTAGCACACCAGTGAGACCAATCCACCTCTTTGGTCTTCCCCTGCCCTCTACTTCCAGACATGGGTTTTCAGTCTCAGGGCCTTTCCCTGGGTCTGCATGTATAAGCACAAGCCTAAAGTGATAAGGCCTTAACCCTAATCATGCAGAAGAAGGTGGTCTGTTACACTGGCTAAGAATTTAAGCTGCCTGGCTCCTTTGATCATTCATTTCACAAACATTTATTATACACTTAGTATGTACCAGGTATTATTTTAGGTGCAGTCACTAAGATAAGATCCTTGCTTTCATAATTTTCCAGGTTCAGTTGAGGGAATTAAACACCATAGTGTGGGGATTTCTGGGAGATGAATTCCAGGCAGACACTGCATTTATCAACTGTGACCTTGGGAAGTTTCTTAACCCCACCAGGACTCAGTATTCTCAAAATGGGGGTAACAAAGGTCATTGTTAGAAATGAATTCTGTAAGTCAGATGGAGCCCCACATGCTGAGTGAGGCTGAACCATAGGAAATTAATGAGACCTTGACTGTTGCAGTGGTGGTGATGGAAATGGAGGGAAGTGGATGCAGGTCTGAGAGAGGCATGATGGGACTATGTAATGGGCATATGTGGGGCTGAGAGAGAACAAAGTGGTAAGAATGGCTTCGGCTCTCTGTATTGAGCATGAGGAATGGTGGTGCCAGCTTCTGCAATGGAGAGGTTGGAGGTACAAATCTCAGATGCAGGATGAGTAAATGGGCTTTGGGATGAGATCGGGTTTTATTTTGGGGAGTGCTAAATCTATATTACTGTTATATACCTGAATGGAAATGTTGAGTAGGAAAATAGGAATTACAAGTCTAAAGCTCTCAAGGGAGGTCCACACAAGAAATATAAATTTTAGAGTTGTCAGCCTACAGCTTGGATTGATGTTGTGAGACTGAGTGGGGACATAGAGTACAGGGAGAAAGAAGAAACGAAGAGATGGAGATTGGGCCTCATGGGCTCTGTAACACACACACACACACACACACACACACACACACACACACACACACACCATGGACAATGATCTAGGCTTCATGACTATTTGAATTCTGCCTCTGACCTTTAGAAGCTTTGCCACTTTGGACAAGTCACCCCATCTCTCTGAACCACAGTTTCCTCACTATGAGTAGGAAAATGTTTTATATAGCTCAAGGGTTTTATGAAGATTGGAAATGGTGTGAACTAGTCCCCATGGGCACATCCTAAGGGCATTACACATGCGAGCAGGTCTTGAGGCTGCTTTTCCTCCTAGACCCCTCCCTACTCAGCCAGCCTGTGTCTTCAACTCTGCACTTCCTTGAGTCATACCACATTCTTTCTTAATCTCACTCCAAATCTCCAGCAACTCTCTGTGGGGTTTCTTTGATTTCAGATTTTCCTTCACTTTTCTGCCTCCGAGTAATATCTGCTTCATCTGAGCAATCTGCAAACTTCTCATGTGGAAAAACAATAAGACTGTTTGGGATGAGCCACTTTCTAAGCTGCATGCTAATAAGTGGTGTTCTTATTGTTATTATATTTGCTTTCAAATCAGCAAGAATTCTGATTAGATCGTGTAGATAGGGGACGATATTAGCCAGTGATGTGAAGAAAATAAAGGCTATTCTTAGAAAATCTCTCCTTTGATTAGACCCTAATGCATATTGGATAGTTGGTGATGTTAGTAGATAATCTTGAGATGATGTCAGGAAGTGTTTGGGGGAAGCTGTAAGAGACAGATGAGACTAAATGGTTGCACATAGCAGAATGTCATGTATGCCCCTCTTTTGTAGACCTTCTGCAACTATAACATTCCTTCACCAGTGCTTCCCACCTGTGACATACAACAAGTGGTTCTAAATATTGTGCATGACCAAGGGGAAGATGACTAAGATTCTGGGTCCACACGAGTTGGTTTCAAATGTGGTCTTTTCCATTTCTTGTGTTACCTTGGACAAGATACTGATCACTCTAGGTTTTCATGTCCTCATTTATAGCACAGGGGGAATGATACCACCTGCCTCATATTATAGCTTCATTGTAAGGGTTAAACAGGACAATCATGTAAAAGAATAACGACTTTGTTACAATGTGGTAACAGCTTTATAAAGGTCCGTTTTTATCATCTTATTTAATTATCATATTATGTAAGGCAGGTGCTAGTATTTTGTCTCTCTCTTTATCCAACTTACCCAAAAAGAAGCTCAAAGAGGATAAAGGATTCCACTACATTTCATTGTCTCTCAAGACAAAAGAAAAAGAGCTGATACAAAGTGAGAATATTTAGCCTTGAAAATAAAGACTTGGTGGAACTTGATGTGTACTGGCTAATACCTGCCTGAAATTCCTCATTTGTAAAATGGGGCTAATAGTACCTACCTCATAGGGTCATTTTAGGCCTGAAGGACATAATGCAGGTAAAACCTCAGTCCTGTGTCTGACACACATTCCTTCAGAAATGTTAGAGACAAATGTCTGACCTAGGGTTTAATCTAAGTCTTCCCTAATTCAGACCAGTGTTCTTTCTGTTGTACCCATAACTTGACTATGTGATAGAAAACTAGAGCCCAGCCCACCAAGAAGAATTGTAACCAACCAAATAATAGTATTCTAGGGTGTGAGTGGGTAGATGAATGGATGGACAGAGGAAAGAACCACATGACCAGCCTGAAGGCATACATTCTGTGTTCAACAATACACCTTCACATGTTCAACTGATACCTGTTGGAGCTCCTAGAAGTATCACAAACTGGGCCAAATACTGAAGTGAGTTGAAGTTGTGGGTAAAAGATAGCTCAACTCTTTGCCCTTGTGGAGCTTAAAATTAAGTGGAAAATGCTGGTTTTATGCAAATAGATACAACATGACAACAAAGATAATTTCTATAATGGAAAAATATAGGGTCCCTATTTTATATATATACATACACATCTCGGTCCCCTGACCTAGTCTGAAGGCTCAGAGAAGGCTCTCCTGGGTAATTATGTCATGATGTAATAATAATTATTAATGCTTTTATAACATCACTTACTATGTGCCAGGCATTACATTTGTGTGTTACTCTTTACATATTATCCTCACAGTAGCCTTATTATATATTGCTACTATTATGCCCATTTTAGAGATGAGGAAACTGAGACACAGAAAGATTAAGTAATTTATTTGCCCAAGGTAATATTGCTAGCAAATAGCAGAGATGAACCAGCAGTTGGCTCCAGAGTCCATGGTCTTAAGCATGCTGTGATCTGAAGGATTAACTAGGCATTAACTAGGCAAAGAGTGGAGGTGGGAGTGCTCCTGGCAAAGAACTGGGAGCACTGAACATGCTCGGGACTGAATGAAGCTGGGTGAAGCTAAAGCTCAGGAGAGCAGGGGTTATAAGAGAGGGTACTGGAGAGAGAGGCAGAGAGGCACCATGAAAAGCCTCCAGGCTATAGAAGAGATTTGAGTCTTGAATATAAGAACCATGTGCATCCCTGAAGAGTTTTTTAATGATGAGATCAAATGATTTGCATTTTTAAAGTTCATTCTGGCTGTTCGGTGGAATAAGTGGAAGGGGTAGCCAAAGAAACATAGAAACCAGTGTTAAGAGGATTCTATTACTGTCTAAAATGAGATGACAGAGGCCTGGACTAGAGTGGTGATGATGGAGCTGGAGAAATGCTGATGGATTAAAAAAACACTTGGGAGGCAAAATAAACAGGACTTTTTGATTAATTGGTATTGGAATTGAGGGAGAATAAAAATTAAGTGTTTTTTCATGGGATCAAGGGCATAGTGAGATGGTCACCCAATACACAGCTGGCCCCCCAAAAAGAAAGAGGAAGATATTTGACAACAACTTGTGATATAAAAGGACAGCATAAGTTATAGTTCAACTGGGATAAGTATAAATTCTTGCAATTGGGCCCCAACATCCACTCTCCCAGAACAAGCATAGGTGTTATTTCTAATCAGAACATGTGGCTTGGGGGCACTTTTGAATCTGAAATTGAGGAAAGCAAATTATCAGGTGTTGAATTCAAAATAATGAATATAAGGATGCTCAAGAAGCTATAAAAAACTTACTGGGCACTACACCAGCATTAAAAAGGACATAGAAACTATCAATAAGAGCCAAGAGGAAATGAAGAAGACAATATATGAAATGAAGAATACATTAGAAAGAATTAAAATCAGGCTATATGAAGCAGAGAATCAAATCAGTGAGCTAAAGGAAAAGGTAGAAAATAACTCCCAGACAGAGCAACAAAACAAAAAGAAGACTTACAAAGAGTGAAAAGGGTTTTAGGGAACTGAAGGACAACATGAAACATAATAATATTTGTATCATAGGGATACTAGAAGGAGAAGAAGAGGAGCAAGGAATAGAAAACTTGTTTGAAAAAGTAAGGACAGAAAACTCCCCTAAGTTGATGAGGAAAAAAATCATGCAAGCCCAGGAAGCACAGAGGGTTCCAATGAAAATGAACCCAAAGAGGCCCACTCCAAGACATATCATAATTAAACTGGCAAAATTCAAAGATAAAGAGAGCATCTTAAAGACAGCAAGGGAGAAACATCTAGTAACATACAAGAGAGCTTCAATATAAGCTGATTTCTCAACAGAAACACTAAAATCCAGAAGGGAATGGCAAGAAATTTTCCAAGTAATGAAAAGCAAAGGCCTGCGATCAAGACTACACTACCCAGCAAGATTCTCATTTAAAATTGAAGGTGAAATAAGAAGTTTCCAAGACCAATAGGAAAAAAAAAAGCTAAAAGAATACATCTCCACCAAACCAGCATTGCAAGAGATGCTAAAGGGTCTGCTTTAAGAAGATGAAGAGAGAGAGAGAGAGAGGGGGGGGGGGGAACAGGTACAAAGGGAAAAAATGAAAACAAGTAAGTAGTTATTAATAATAACCTTAAATGCAGATGGATTAATGCTCTAATCAAAAGACATAGGGTAGCTGAATGGATAAAAAAACATGACCCACATATATGCTGTTTACAGGAGACCCACCTCAGAACAAAAGATCTACATAAACTGAAAGTGAGGGAATGCAAAAAAAAAAAAAAATATTTCAAGGAAATGGACATAAAAAAGCTGTGGTAGCAATATTTGTATCAGACAAACTAGACTTCAAAACAAAGGCCATCAAAAGAGACAAAGAAGGACACTACTTAATAATCAAGGGAGTAATCCATCAAGAAGATACAACCCTTGTAAACATATATGCACCCAACATAGGAGTACCTAAATATATAAGAAAAATCTTGGAGAAATTCAAGAAAGATATTGACAGCAATACACTCATAGCAGGGGATTTTAACACCCCATTGTCAACAATGGATAGGTCTTCAAAGCAAAAAATCAACAAGGATATTGTGGCATTGAATAACACTCTAGACCAAATGAATTTGATCTAGAAGCAAATTACACATTCTTTTCAAAGGCACATGGGCCATTTTCAAAGATAGACCACATGGTAGGACACAAAACAAGCCTCAACAAATTTAAGAAAATTGAAATCATATTAAGCATCTTCTTGGATCACAATAGCTTGAAACTAGAAACCAACCTCAAGAAAAAAATTCAAAAACATTCAAATACATAGGGACTAAATAACATGCTATTAGATAATGAATGGGTTAATAATGAGATAAAGGAATAAATCAAAAAGTTTCTGGAAACAAATGATAATGAACACAAAATAGCTCAAAACCTATGGGACACAGCAAAGGTAGTCCTGAGAGGGAAGGAAGTTCATAGTCATACAGTCCTACATAAAAAATATAGAAAAATCTCAAATGAACAAGCTAACCCTACCTTTACAAGAAGTAGAGGAACAACAAGCAAAGCCCAGAGCAAGTAGAAGGAAGGAAATAACCAAGAGCAGAGCAGAATTAAATAACATAGACACTAAGAAAACAATTCCAAGGATCAATAAATCCAGGAACTTGTTCTTTGAAAAAAGAAACAAAATCAACAAACTTTTAACTAGACTCATCAAGAAAAAGAGACAACACCTAAATAAATAAAATCATAAATAAAAGAAAAGTTCCAACTGGAAATACAGTATGAACCATCTATGTGACATGGCCATCAAAAAGACTCATAATATCTCAGGTTACTTCTCCAGTAAAAGGGGACATGCATCCCTTTCTTTTATGAAACTAGAGTATGACACATGCAATCCTGCATGTCAGCCATTCAAGGAATTGACAGACCCCATCGTGGATTGATGGTGTTCAGGATACTGACAGGTAAACGTAAAACATTGTCTGAGTATTTATTTCATATCAAGAATTTCCTAGGCTTTTCACACACACAGCCTCTAATTCTTCTCCTAACCAATTGACAAGGGGAATGGCAGCTCAGATATCTCAGTGACCTGTTGAAGGTCATCTAATTTGTAAGAGACAGAGGAGAAATTTTAATTTGGGTTCGCCTGACTCAAATGGTTATGCTTTTTCCACTATACTAAACTGTCTTTCAAGACAAAGGAGGAAAAGCTGATACAATGAGAGAATATTTAGTCTAAAAAACAAAGATTTGGTGGAACTTGATATTTTCTTTCTGACACTTGCTTCGATTTTCTCATTTGTACAATGGAGATAATGATAGTACCTACCACATTGGGTTATTTTAGGCCTAAAGGACATAAGGCAGGTAAAGTACTCCTTCCTGTGTCTGACACATAGCCCTTCAGGAATGTTAGTTTTTATCATCATCATCATCATCATCACCATCATCATCATCACCATCATCATCATCATCATCATCATAATTGTTAAAAGGAAATTAAGTTTACGTACTTTGAATGAATACAGAAGACAAGATGAAGACAAACTGGTGGAATATATAGAGAATTTGGTTTGTATCAGTGGGTAGAGCTGACCCACAGTGAAAGGAACAACCTTAGGAGGAGGTGAGCTCTCCGTCACCAGAGCTGCTCATCTAGGTTAGGCAACCACTTAGAAAAACAACATATGAGGGATCTGCTCATCAAATTGGGTTATGTAACCTCCAGTGGCCTTTTAAACTAAAAATCTGATTCTACCTCCTCCACCTGCTCTAAAGTGACAATTTTTGTTGTGACATGGAGTAAATCTAGGGCACCTGTTCCAAAAATAGTCACAGAGTAAGGCAGCAGGAGGAGTTGGGCTTTTATGTGCATCACCTTCCCTTTGCCTCACTCTTCATGTATGTCACAAGGCCAGACAGGAGCAGGGAACTGACAAGGGTCCTTCTGACCCATCCTTTGGCTTTCTGCAGTGTCTCACCTTGAGCACATCCCACCTCCTCCATTTGGCCCTGGTAGACCCAGGCTTGTGGCTGCCACAAAGGAAGGGGCATCCTAACTCTGGTAAAGGCACCCCAGGAACACTTGGCCTATTCTCTTTAAGGTAGTGATTCAAGATCTCAAAAAATCATCACTACTGAGAGGTAGCTGGGCTTCTGCTCTTCAGAGCATAAGACAAATTCACCTTGGATACCTCTGAAGGCCTTATATGGAGGACTACTTGTCATGGAGCAAAATGAGAGCCCCTTAAATATATGGAATATATTTTATTCATCTTTGTATGCCTCACAGCTTAGTACAGGGCCTTGCACATGTACATGCTCAACGTTCATATGAGGTAATGAGCAGCTATTTGAATGATGGAATCTATTTGACAAACATAAATCTACCATCTTTAATTTAGCTTTGCATTTTACAGTATGAGTGTAATTTAATACAATTGTTAGTGTGTGACTATAGGTTTAAGAGATATCTCAGACTAGAAAAAGTTTAAAAAATTTGAGGGATACAACTGATACTTATATTTCTCTGGCCAGGGTTTGGATGGATGAAAGATAAACACACACACACACACACACACACACACACACACATACACCACACACACACACCACACACCAACAGAAAAATAGTGAACCATCTTAGAAAGAAGAGGTTAGGCATACTTGGCCCTGTCCTGTACTTCTCTTTCTGTCTCTGTCTCTGTCTCTCTCTCTTACTTGCTTTCCTTAGACAAAGCAGATATCCTATCATTCATTCGCTTTTTAAAGCAACCTTATGGAGAGACCCAAGTAGTGAGAAACGGAGGCCTCCTGCTAGCAGTCATGTGAGTGAGTTTAGAGATCCTCTAACCCTCTCAAACCTTCAGATGAATGAAGCCCTGGTACCTTCTTGGCTGAAACCTCATGAGAGACCCTGAGTCAAACCCACCCATCTCAGCTGCTTTCAAATTCCTGATCCACTTGAAGGTAGAATGTGTTAGTTGTTTGAAGCCACTAAGTTTTGAAGCAACTGACCTCATAGCAATAGATAACTAATGCAGTTTTCATTCCATTCTTAGTATTAAATGCTGTATTATTTAGGGCCCAATCAGATAAGAACCACTAGGAGATGATAGATAGATGATAGATTTGTTACATGGATTTTACCTCATGCAATTGTGGGAGCTGATTAAACAGTATCTGTAAGGCTGTTTTCTTCATGCCTAATGCTGAAGATTGAAGTCCATAGGAAGATCAGCAGAAAGGAAAGATTGACATAGAGGGGAGGGGAAGAGCAAGGGCATCATCCTATAAGAATGAACCTGGGACTCATGATAAGAGATTGAAACCCATGTCAGTCTCCATTGCCTCCAACCTTGGTGAAAGGGATGTCCTGCCAGAGAAGCTGTCACCCTTTGTCATAGAACTCAACACATTCCAGAGTTGGAGAAGCTGAAGAGGACCCAAGGAGAGGTGGAACAGTTGCAGGTTGGCATTGACCCCACCCCAATGTGTGAACCAGCAGACAGGCAGCATCATGTGTGTGCTATCATGACCTTCCAAACATAGAAACAAATGACTGCTTTCTCCCTCCAAATATCCCTCCATATCTCTGTGGTCCATCTTAACCAGAAAGTTGACACAGTACAAATCCAACATACTCTCTCTGAAGTGGTCTCATTCACACCCACAGTTTTAATTATAACCTGTGTCTTGGCGACTTCCAAATTATCTTTACCTCAGTCCTTTTCTGTGCCCCACACAGCTCACTATCTCTTCATTAAACCATGTTATTGAGGTGTGATTTACCTGTAAAGAGCTGTATATATTTAATGTATAAAATTGGATGAGTTTTGGAATAACTATACATGCATGAAACCATTACTGTCATCAAGGCTATAGATATATCAATGACCTCCCAAAGTTTCCTGCCACTACTATGGTTGTTGTTGTTATTGTTATTATTATTGTAATAATACTTAACCCTTTTAGAAAATTTTAAGTATACAATACAATATTGTTAGCTATAAGCTGTATGCCATATAGTAAATCTCCAGAATTGATTATTTTGCATAACTGGAACTGTGCATCCTTTGATCAACATCTCCCTATTCCCTCTCTCTAGCCCCCCATACCCCTAGCATCCCCAATTATACTCTCTTCTTCTATGTGTTTGACTATCTGAGATTCTACATAGAAGTGAGATCATACAGTATTTGCCTCTTTGTTTCAATTTTACTTAACATAATATCTTCCAGGCCCATCTATGTTGTCACACTTGGCAAGATTTCCTTTCTTTTTGAGACTAGGTAATACTCCATTTTATGTTCATACACCAGATCTTCTCTACCCATTCATCCACTGACTGACATTTAGGTTGCTTTCATATCTTGGTTATTGTGAATAATACTGAAGTGAATATGAGAGTTCAGGTATCTCTTCGAGGTCCTGATTTAAATTTCTTGGGATAAATACCCAGAAGTGGGATTGCTGGGTAGTTCTATTTTTAATTTTTGAGGAACCACCATACTGATTTCCATAGTGGCTATACCAATTTACATTCTCACCAACAGTGTAACAGAATTCCCTTTCTTCCACATCCTCACCAACACTTATTATCTTTTGTTTTTAAAAAAAACAATAGCCATCTTAACCACTGTGAGGTGATATTTTATTGTGATTTTGATTTGCATTTGTCTGAAGATTAATGGTGTTTAACATCTTTTCATGTACCAGTAGGGTTACACAAGCCACTATGTTTATGGAAAACTTCACAGTAGGGGAAAATAGATATATTAAATGGACAAATAACATGCTACATAGGAAAACTATCCAAAAAGTCAGAGGAGCTCATAAGATGGAACCACTAATTATATTTGGAGGAAATCAAGAAAGACTCATGGAAGTGAGTCAGAACTTAAAAGATAACTGTTTTTTAGATAGTTAAAGGACATGGTATATTTAAGGATGCACTTGGGAAGTTACACAGGTTTGCTTTTGCTGGGTCAGCACCTGAGAACAAGAAAGGAGTGTGAGATGAGGTTGGAGAATCTATTACAGCAAGAACAAACCAAAAAAATCCTTGCCAGACACATCAAAGATTTTGGTCTTTACATTCTAGGCAATGGGGAGCCATTAAAAGACTCAGTTGGGGATGACTTGGTCCAAATTTTATTTTGGCACAATTACTGTTGCAAGTATATGGAGAAAGAATGGAAGGTGAGTCAATATCAGAGGCATGGAGACCTGTTACTAGACTGTCACAATAATCCATGTAGGAGGACCTGAGAGATGGCAATCTGGCAGTGGGGATGGAAAGCAGGAGGCATGTAGGAGGATACAGACAGGGAAAGTCACCCAAATTGGGGGGTGAGAAGGAGAGAAAGGAGTAAAAATGACTGAGGATTTTGGCCTGGTGAGTGGGAGCTGATGATGTTCTGCTCTGAGATTGAAAAGAAGAGAAGCAGGTGCTAGTATCAGGGGGAGGAGGGTGTATTCTGTTTTGGATATGTTGAGTTTGGAATGTCTTCAAGACATGCAAGAAGCAGCTGAAACATGTTTCTGTGTTATTATTTTTTTACTTACCTTATCATTGATGAATAAAATGTGAGTTTTATGACCCTGGGCTTTATTCCTTAGGGCCAAATATCAAATATCCCCCAAGTCAGTGAAGTGCTTTCAAGGTCCGAAGGCAATACAAATACTCACATTTCCTCGGCAGCTTGTAATGGAATGTGAGTTGTTTAGATGATAGGAGAGGATTGGGAAAGATTCAAATGTGGTTTGTGGTTTAACCCATAATAATGGATTTGGGATGTATGAATTATAAAGCCTCTTGTGCGTGTTGATTACCCTGAAATAGCTCATTATCACCATATTTTTTGTACTGATGGTGTTTGTATACCTTGAAATAAGTAAAATATGCCATGGCTCCATGAGCCAGACTAGACCTTGACTTCTTTGCATTACTCTGAGCATGCTAAGGAGGCCACAGATGAATCACTTTCTTGATCACAGCATTATAATATTCCAAGTGGGAAGTTTATATGCTTGTTCTTCGTTGTGCTTGGTGATGGGGGCGGGCAGAGTGGGATCTTTTTTTTGGCTGCATGTTCTTTATTCTTTGGCTTTTGTTTTCATTAACGGCCCCAAGCAATCAAACATAACAAAAGCAGTGCATATATTTGATGCTGTTAGTTCTTGAACCTTAGACTCTGAAATGGTGACCAGAATTTCTTATCTGCTTAGGAAGAAATGCAAGAGGAGGAGGCTGTCAGTTAACACAAGGCTGCCTGCAATATCACTGCATTAAGAAGGACAAGGCTGCTGTTTCTTCTTCAGGCAGGAACAGAGAAGAAATTAGAGAGAGGCAAGAGAAAGAGAACACTCTGAAACACCCTGGCATGTCAGCGGGTGGTGGGAAATAGAGGAGAGTTGGACACTTTCTCAAGAGAAAATTTAAGATTTCAAATGAAAAGTCACAACGGTCTGCTCCTCGCTTCTCTGCCAGCATGTAGGCTATGGGGAAATTTTTGCTGAACTGGAGTGCATCAGGCTTCACATATACATCCCCAGAAACTGTAGCACTTGGAGATTTTAGAAGCAAAAATGGGAACCTCATTTCTGTCTGCTGTTTTAGGAGAGCAGTGAAGGCTTTGCACATATATCCCTACAGCTTTCAGCACCATGGAAAGCTCAGAAAAACAAAACAAAACAAAAAGCTTGTGGCCACTTTTCTGTCTGCTTCCTTAGGGTAAAAGCCTTGGTCCATGACCTGTAATTCATGGACAATCTCACTTCCAGGGAAAGACACTCTCAGTCCCTGGTAAAGCTGGGGTAAGATGTCACGAACTTCCAGCCAGTTGTTTTTCTTTGCACATACTCTGAGCATAGCTTTTAAATTTTGGAACTAAAAGAAGTTCAGAAGGAGTTATCTTTTGTATTGCATCCTTAACCATGCCTCTGCACAGCCTATGAAGAAGGCAGAGTTGGAGCTGAAAGCTCTCATTTTACAGATATGTATAAGAAGATTGTGGGAAGAACCAGAGAGTTGGAGTGACTGACCAAAGTCACAGAACTAGGATGTGGCCAAGAACCCAAGACTTTCTGGCCCCTCTTTCTGCTACATGTTTATTTAAAAATGTTTATGAAGCCCTGGCTGGGTGGCTTAGTTGGTTTGGATGTCATTCCATACAGCAAAATGTTGCAGGTTCCATTCTCAGTCAGAGCAGATACCTAGGTTGTGGGTTCAATCCCTAGTTGGGGAGTGTACAGGAGGCAACTAATTGAGGTTTCTCTCTGACAGCAATGTTTCTCTCTCTCTCTCTCTTCCCCTCCCTTTATCTCTAAAATCAATAAACATATCCTCAGGTGAGGATTTGAAGTATAATATTACATATATATATTATACTTATATATATATATATATATATATATATATATATATATATATATATATATATATATGAAGCATTTACAGTGGACAAGGAATTAGGGACACAGAGGTGGTTGCTGACTATACTCTATTGGAAAATAGGTAACAGCAAGGTTAAAAATAGAGATAAGACATCATGGGATGTGAACTCAAGCTGGCACGTACTCATCCCTGACCCCTGCTTCACGACCACCTGGGTCATTTCAATTTGTGTGACCCATGTTTCCAAATATGTAAAAGGGATATTATAATCCCTGCTATGTAGAAGTGCTCTAAAGATTTCTATAAGGCTCTTTATAAAGATGGGTTAGTTTCATCAGGACTCTTGGAAAAGAAGGTAAATGATCCCAATCACTCCATTTCTAGCAGAAGGCTACAGAGTCTTTCAAGAGAAACATTTTTGGTTTTATCCTCAGAATTATAGCTAATTTGACTGGTAAGTATGAGATTTTTCCTCCCACAGGATGAGAACTGCCTGTTAATTAAGTTTGCTTGGTTGTCTCGTCATCTGGCTTCAGCCACAGCAGAATCTTGGGGCAGAAAAAAGAAGTAAAATGTGTGGATAGCCACATCACTGGCAGAAGCAAATGCCCCAAGTCCCAAGTATGAATCGCTCCTAATTAGGAAATAATTATGCCCCCAAATGGGGCTACATGAATGTAAAGGCATCTCACAAATTGCCAATTAGTTTCATAGCAGTGATGGTATTTAGTGCCACATGAGTTAATGGAAAATGTGTTGGAAATGGCCCATTTTTAACTGTTCCAAAAAAGAGAGTAAAGACCGGGAATGAGAAAAGGTTCCAAAGACAGAGAATGAGGCAAGACAAAAGGGAAAAATTTATCCTTTATCTTGGCAAGTGTACTGGAACATGAGTTTGGGAATAGGGAGAATTTTTATTTTATTCTGATCATAATAAAAAGGTACTGAAAGCTTGAGAGAAGATGAGGAATATGTTCTAATAAACATTTTTAAAAGATTTCCCTGGCTTCTTTCTGGAGAATGGGTGAACATGGAGGCAAGACGAAAAAGAGGTGGATGGGTTAGAAAGTTATTATAGTGACATAAATGGGAGATGATGGACTGGGTGACAGTAGTAGAAGTGATGAGAAGCAGATGGATCCTGAATGTATTTTACAGATTACCTGGACAGAGCTGACCATTGGAATGGATGTGATGGGGATAAGAGGAGTGATGGGTGGCCAATAGGTATTTGGCCTGAGAAGCCAGGTCAGTAGCGGTGCTGTTCCCTGAGATAGGGAGCCCTGGGGAAGACCAGATTTCTGTGTGTCTTGGCGGGTTGTCCAGAGTACTTTTTAAATACATTTTAGGTTTTTGATGTCTTTAACATCTCTAAGTGGAGATATAAAATATAGATGTGTGTATGTGAGTCTAGAGTTTACAGGAGAGGTTAGATCAAAATAAAAATATTGGGGGTTAGTCAGTGGCAGTTAAAGTCAAAGGACTGGGTGAGATATTGTAGATAAGATAGAGAGACAAAGCAAGAACAGATTCCAAAGCACTTCCTCTATCTGCCTATCCACCCATGCACCCACCCAACAGATATCCACTCTTCCAGCTAGCCATCCTTCTACCCATCCACAAAAGTTTAGTAAGTGCCCTCATTATGTCAGATGCTGGGTGTGGTGCTAGGATTGAAATGTGAAAAATAATATGGCCCCTTCCTGGAAAAGCTCACATTCTAAGGAGAGATAGCACACATAAAACATATAGTAAAGTTGTAAAATTATTTGATGGAAGCATGTACAACCGTTATCTCTGCTGCTAGGGGAGAGCTTGGAAAGACTTAGAAAAGGTTTCTACTGACAATACATTTTGAAGGAGGATTAAAAGTTGACAAGGAGACCAGGAGGAGACCATCATTCCTGGAGGAAAGAAGAGCATGAGTGAAGGCATGGGAACGTGAGAGCATGTGGTGTCTTTCTTTGCAGAGGAGCAGAAGGATCTCTGACACAGCATAAGGTATTAGGTAGAAAGGGGTGTGGCAGAAATTGGAAAACTTTGTGTTCTGCTGGGCCATGGAGTTTGGGCTTTTCCTGTGGGTCATCGTTTTAAGCTAGAGTCTTTAAATAAAGGAGAGGTTGAGTGAACACAGTCATATTTTGGTTTTAAAAATGTCACTTGATCTGGGGATGAGGGTTGTCAAATAAAAATTAAATCTGACTTTTGTAAGGAGTGGCTTTGTTCAGAAAAATGATCTTATGGGGAAGAAGGTACGATAGCAATAAGGGAAGAGGACTATTGATGTAGAAAGAATGTTATGACCATAAAGTCTGCAAGTGGCTTAAGTGTTAGGCAAAAAGTTTCTCTTTTATAGGGAGAAGCAAGCGGAGCTAAAAAGAACAGGGTGTAGGAATTGAGATGAATGAGAGCAACATGACTGGATAGTAGATCAGAGAATGTGAGGCCAGCCTATACCCAGGAAGGGCTGGTAGGGAGAGGTTGTGCCGGCTCAGGCTGAAGGTGAGCCAAAGCCGGGGACTGAGGAGAAAAGAAGCTTTGCCAATGTTCAGTCAACAAGCATTTTCTTCCCAGTGATCAGGGAGGACCAGAAGTTTAGCTAATCACTTATAAGGCAAAATAAAAAGGGAATTTGGGGGAAGTCTGTGTCTAGCCTTGGTAAACTAGGGGGACATCTGTGAGTCATATCTAAGTCACATAAAGAAGGGTGGTTCTTTGCAGTATGTGTTGTATCTTGGAACACAAAAAAGGATGGGGGTGGTCTTTAACCATCACCTTTTTTCAGAATCACAATTCAAAGGGTTTGGTAAAGTGCAACATTTTCCAGAGTCAAGACTGCAAGTGCGGGAACTGCTCAGGGAGATGAGGTCCAGATAAGGGACAGTGGCAGAGAATGCAGGTAAAATCTTGAAGCAAAACCACGGATTCTTCCCAAATCCCTGCTTCTCTCTATACCCTGTCAGTGCACAAAGGGGAGAAATAAATTTATTTCTGCTTATAATAATAAGCCTGCCTGAAATATCAGTGATGCGCATCATGGCAGCAATGCTGCCAACAAAGACCACAATTCTGTTTCTCATTTTCATATCAATTGGCAGAAATTATCTTTATTAGAAAAATGAAATTTTCCTGTATTTACATTTTTACACCATAGGACTGGGCACTTTCATTGTCTTGGGAGTTATATACAGATCAGTTTGCACACACATTTCAAACCCCATTCCTTAAAACAGTTGATAACACGTTGAACAAAAATAAAAGACATACTACAAGAAGACAGCCATAGTATATACTTCCTCTATCATAGAAAGGCATTAAGCAAACATGTAATTTAGTAGCTATGCTTGGAAATATTTAATACAGTTAGTAGCACTTCCTCATGCAGTGGATTAAAATATGACAGGTATAAGCTGCTGTGATTGGTATGTGAACATCTATTCCCAAATGGAAAAACCATTGAGTAGAGCACACAGCTTGCTTTGGGCTCCACCATACAAGAGATCAAACCAGTTCTGATGTGGGTTTTGGACTGTGTTTGAATGTAGCCATGAATGGAGGCCTTCTATATGGAGCTCAATCCCATCCATGTTCGGTTAAAATAGACTCAGACATAGACCCTTAAAGCTGTGTCATTCAATTTCTCTCTTGTGGGCAATAGCCAGCTTGTGTCTTATGCAGTAAGTCTAACATGAGTGAAAAGTGAATAGTTTACCCTCCTTTTCTGTTTAAGAAGGCTATTATTTATGATTTTAATTATCTACTTCTTATTCAAGCCACCCAATTAACTCACCGAATTCTTTCTGAAAATTCAGCTTGAAATATATATACTATACAGAAACACGCACAAACATTCCATTATGATAAACAATGTTGAATTATCCTAACTAAATAATTTGGCAAGTATATGCTTTTAACTTTGTTTTAGCAGGGGGGGATGAACAAGATTAAAGTTCATAGTTAAAACAACTGATAACAAATCTTCGGGGACTCTCAGACTTGGGAGGTATCTGAGCCACATCTGGCCATGTATTTGTTATATCAAGGAGTTTACCGAATTTTCTATGAAAATGTTATTCTTGACCTTACCTCTTATTTGAAACAAGAAAGGCAATTGACATCTTTGCCAGTGAAAAATGCGGTAAACATGAACATGACAAGTGCCATGTACATCTTCCCCAAACCAATCAGAATTTGACCCCAAATAGTTGTCTGAATCTTTAATTTCTAAACTGAAACATTTTCTTAGTGGTCATGGTCCCAGAGCTACAAACATAATACATTTAAGGTTTAAAAAAATAAAACAGGGTTAAAAAGTCAGCACTGTTAATTTATTTGAATTAGCCTAACTGAGACTAGAAATAATTCATAAGTCTTAGGTGGCTAATGTAAAAACCTTAACTGAATTCAAGGGGCTATAATTGTTTTCCATGGAAAAACTGACCATGTTTTCATATATCTGGATCTCCACTCTTTGTTCAACTATCAATAGTCTTTGATTTGAGCCCTTTAAAAGCTTCAAACAGCAAAATGTCAGATCAATGAGAAGTATTTAAAATGCCAAAGACAAACTTATGTTGCTGGAGAACAATTAACCTTATTAATTTAAAAGGCAGCTGTGGTATTGGCTACATGTTATGTTAATATCCTTTTGAAGGCTCATCTTAAATCCTTCCCAAAGGGGTAAGAGAGAATTAAGTGGAAGAGGTTATGACCTAGGGCTATGGCTAATAAGGAATGTTCTAGAATTGCAATAATGCAAACTCACTGTTTTATGGATATGGTACAGAAGAGGGATTTATCAGTGATGAACTCAGTTTTGTCTTGCTTGTTTCTGCATACTGCTGACATCTTATTTGAGGAGGTTAAAATGAGAAATGGCTCCATTTTAAACAATTTGGTCACTGCTCCCTGGAGAGTTGTATGCTTTGAAATACGGTCCCAGTGAAGAAGTACTGCTGGCCAAATTGTTCTTTTGAGTGTTCCGGTTTCCGCACAGCTCAACATCCCTGGGAGAATGTGGTCATGCACTGTGGACCCAACAACAGGATCTCCAAATAGCTATTAAATAATAATAACCTTTCTGTCTTAAGAGCCTTTTTACTGCCAGTTTGAAACAGCTAGGGAATTTCTCAGGGATGAGGACATGGCATCAGGACATTAGGTTAACTGACCACCCAGAAGGACTGATTCACAGGACCTTTTAGAAAAACATTCCTTAGATCCCACATCTGTTTCCTCATCTATAAAATGGACCTAATGCACTCCCCCCTCACAGTAAATTTAAAGTGCCAAAACTGAGAATGCATGGGCTCAATGTCATTGCTTACACAATGCATTTCGAGATCCTAGAATGCTTAATGGAAATATTCCAATTCAACACTCTTTATTTTAAAGAGACAAACTGAACAAGCATTCACTAATTCAATAGTTACCTTGATGTCAGTGACTAGGAAAGTAACTCTGAGATGATTTGAAAAAAAGAGACCAAGAAGGCAAACAGTCTTCTTACTAGCTGGCCCTCAGTCATTTTGAACACCAAAGCTCTTGATTATTTATGGAAAACTCTATTTCCTGTCACACCTCAAATCTTATTCTATCTGCTTGGCAAAAACAACCAAAAATCTAGATGAAATAGAAGGGACAGTCACTTCCAAATAATATGATCTTTTTGAAAATGGGCCAAAATGTTTAGTTAGGAGAGCTTTAAGGGGGGGGGGGGCACAAGGCAGTGTGTGTGTGTGTGCATGTGCATATGTGTGTGTGTATCCACACACATGTGAAAGCATACTATTTGCATATGTTTAATGGAATCAGCCCTGGTATCTACTGAGAAAAAAGGGGAGGGGATATTCAAGATTAGGCACATGCTAAGTAGAGAAAATAACTCTGGGAACCAGAAAAGTAAGTGCTGAATGCAAGCATACAGTGGAGAAACAAACAGCATTCACTTCTCCAAAGGGACTGAGAACAGAGTTGAGTTCCCCAGGAGTTCTCAATGCACCCCAAACCAGACGATGAGGGGAGGACACTGACTAACTTCCTCACTACAGAGGGTGAAACTCAAGAGAAAGCTGCGGGGACCTCTAAACAGCATATCTCTCTTTCTGACTTCTATTCTGACTTCTCTGGAGGATATTAGGCACCTCAAGAATATGCCTAAAAGTAGGGATTTATTAGCAAATTCTTCTTACAGATGAGGCTAAGATGGACTTGAGCCTCTGTTTCCTTATCTGTAAAATGGGAGCAATCAGACTTACAGTCTAAGGTTATTTTGAGAATCACATTTTAGAATATGCCTAAAATATTGTCTATACTCAATATAGATATATTTTAATATTTCCAAATTCAACTTCTAATCCAAGGCATGTACTTGGGATAGGCAAAAAATCTAACATTCCAGTAATGTAAGAATAGGATGGACAGAGAAAAACCAAGCTCCCTCCCCACCCACCATCTTCCTGAAATTTCCTTGCCCCATTTTCTCTCAAGGGCACCTGATGTGCTCTCCTTCACCAGCCACAGCAGTAGGCACTTTGGACTCAACAAGGAATTCTCCCTTCCCTGATACATTTATAACCTGAATTATCAAAAGTATTCTTCACAAATCAAAAACAAAACCAAACAAAAAACTTTCAGGAAATAGTCTTTTTACATCATTGTCTATTTTCTAATCCTTTGAGGATTTTTTTTCAACCTTTCCTTGAAGCACATGTGATAGAGCAGAGTGGAAAGGAGGCATGATTTGGCGAGGGCTGGAGAATTGGGTGGAATCAGATCTGAGCCTGTCTATACAAAATGTGGAAGGGCAAGTTTATTTACCTGTTTAGATCTTCCTAGGTTTCCTAAATAACATCTTTGACGGCTCAAGTAATCAAGGGCATTCCCAGGAGCATCAACTCTATTCTCCAAAGTTACTTACAGATCTAGGGGAGGTTTTTTTGTTTGTTGGAATCAGATAAATTTTTATTTCCTCACAAGAACTTTACTTATCATTTTTAGTTTCTACATTTACTCTGTGTTTGCATTTTCTGGGTCCTTGATCTTTTGTACTAAGGTACTAAATTTCTAGACTATAAGCTACTATGGGAAGAGTATATATTTTCTATTCCCTTTGCAGCTCCCCAGTCCCAAATTGGCCTTAAAAGGAGAGTATATATGCAGTCAATTGTTATCAGCTGATCGGTGTCCTTTACTCATCCTTGGCTCATGAGAAAGAGAACTCTATCATCTCAATGATCATTGCCAGTTTTCATCTTTGGTTTGAGGTTTTAAACTATATCCTTCATTGGCTCCTCTCAGAAATAAAAAGGTCCTTGTACAATTTTTCTTTTTTCCAGGACTCTGAGGCAGGGAATGTTGGGGAGCTTAAAGGAAAACCAAAACTCAAAGAGGGATGCTTGGGCCTGTGTAAGGCAAGAGGCAAAGAAATATGGGTCAGTTCTATGAGGTTCTCTGGCTCTTAATCACAGAGGGACTCAGGGGAGCACTCAAGAGAAACCTAGAAATGAGTCAGCCTGGTAAAGGGAACCAAGATGGGAACTAGGCCATGAAGTCTTAAGTTCTAGACCTGACTCTGATACTGTCAACCTGACAATTGTGTAGATTACTGACCCCTTGGGTACTGCATTTCTCCTTAGTGTTCTCATCTATTTTCCCCTTCTCCCAAATCTTGGTGTACTTCTTTTAGTTATGTTTTTCTAAGACCCTTCTGGGCAGGCACCTTTAACTGACACTACTGAGAGTACTTTTGGCTGCAGAAAGAGTGTGGGTGGGGGAAGAGGATAAGGAATTTAACAGCAAATATGCCCTTCAATGGATTTACAGAAATCACACACATGTCCATTATCGGCATTGTCTTCAGAAGCAAATGTGAGCAGAATACATTCCATACCCCTAACTCCAGATACATCTTTAAAGATGGGGTCAAGAACACCAACACTCAAATCCCACTGGACTCTTTCACCCTCCCTAGAACTGAGATTTTAAAAAAATAGTGCCCTCTCTACATAAATATCATTCCATCAATAACCAGAATGGGTTTTCCATGTGTTAATACCATTATCACCATTCAATTTTTAACATAAATTTTACATTATGTACAATTTTATTTGTATAATACACTTACATGTGAATTTTAGAAATCAAGCATGTATAGTATATACATGTGTACACAAGCATTTGTATTCACAGGATAAGTGCATTTGATTATCTCCAATCTCTATCCAGTGGCGAGCTGACCTCATGTGATACAATTAGATATGAACACAGTACAATGGAAAGGGACCAAATGGAAAAGGGCAATGGCACATTGGAAGAACTTTTCAAGTATAGACCCCACTTTATCTCTCATTAAGCACTTTCAACCCTGTTGACCAAAAGAAGATGTGGGTATCCCAAAACAATGCTTTTGGAATGGAAATTTCCTTTATAGAGAAGTTTTAACTCGTATTAAATATCAACCAATACTTTTAGCTTCCACCTACTCAGTTTTGTTTTGCATTTTTACCTTGAAGTCCAATTATGCATACTATAGCCATGGTTAATACAGAAACAGGGTCCATTGCAGAGAGAGCTCATGTCCCCTCCTCAAGGACTCGTGCACAAGAGTAATGCACAAAGAAACAGTACAGGGATGTGCATCAAGTTAACGAGTATATTCAACTCTTCTGAAAAATATTTAGTTTTCTCGAATGAGTGTTTATTTAGGTCTCAAACTGCAAAGGATTTCAGTGTAACGTATTTATGTATATGACATCTGATTATTAAAGCTGCACTTTTTTAGGTTTAAAGGAGATAAATTTTTAATCGCCATTTAATTAACACCAACTTCTTTTCCCCCTTTTTCATTAGCAATTCTATTTGCAAAGAATTCAGGGCATTTGTCATTTCCTGAGAAGGATGTAGAATATTAAATACACATCAGCAGTAGACATATCAAATAGAATAAACAATGTGTGCCTGCCGTGGATCTTTTGACTAATTAACTGCCTTGGCTAGAGTCCCATTAAATGAAACTATTTCATTTGTAAACAAGGTGTAATTTTCTTTTTTTCTCCCCTGAAAATACGTGTAAATTGATTTGACTGATTTTGCTGCAATAAGTGAATTTTAATGCTTTCATCAGAAAAGCTAAGTATGAATGCTTCTCAGGTTCCCTGTGAAACAAGGAAGAGAAAATAAAGTATACTCCATTGGATGCCTGGTTTTGGTGCTGGCTATAATCATGCATGAGATTTGCAAAGGATGGAAGAGTGGCTCATGGGGAGATTATAATCCCATACTTCTCATGGAAGCCTCACTGGCAGAGAAATAGACTTATCAGGAACATTCCTTCATTCTCAGAGCATTGAAACTATCCATGACCTGAGTGAGGGATAATAAGCAAAACTATTTTCCAGAAATGCACAGGCTTCCCGGGGTAGGATTCATGCCCTAGAAGACTGTTCTTTTAACATAGAATATTTTAAGTTGGTTGCATGTATGTACCATTAACCATGGGCAGGAACATAAGCATTTGCATTCAGATATATCAGTTGGGTCCTTCTCAAACGAAGATCATGTGAAGTTAATGAGACATCATTACGATGCCAGCTCTGACTTGTCAGGTACAACTCAGACACAAAATTGACTTCAGAGACTCTGGCTCCTCGACATCAACAAATCTAAGATCACAGAACACTTTGGGATGGATTCATAGTTCAGGGCTTTCCATTTAATTTTTTTCACCTCCTATACTGTAGGCATTATTTACCGTGGGGCATTATATGCCTGATATTATTTTTCCAAAGAACTGACTGAATGTGAATTACCTCTGAAGAGCTCCAAACATTACCTGTCACTTGAAAATTGACCATCTAATCCATGGTCAGTTTTCTTATGTTTTGGATCATCTCAATTAAGAGTAAGTGAATTAGTGGAGGAGGAAAGTTAGGTATTTATTACATAGCATCCAATTCTGATTATTTGTTTTTTAGAAAAACTTTGGGTATAAAGGAAGTATATATTTTTTCAGTATGTTAGTATCACTCTTCCAAAAGCCACACTTTTAGTTTCATATCTAGATAAGTATGGAGTTAATAGCAGAAATAATGCTGTTATTAGAAAGCTTTTTCAGCTGCGGAATCATTCCACATGTAATTTGCACTCTCCCCGGAGTTCTCTGTCACATTTGGCAACCCCGTGTGTTTTGCGGATACTAGAGAAAGACAAAGCCTCTTTGGATTAGTGACATACCACTGCTCTGTATTCTGGGGAGACTTTCTAATTCATGTAATGTTAAGACATGCCAAACTTGTGGGTAAATGAAGGTGATCCTGGCTGGGGGATGAGAGGTCTGGATTGCAATGAAAGGGAAAAGGCAAAATGTTCTAAAAGATGATGGAGTCAATGATATGCCTAAGATTAGAAATTGGGGTGACTATTCAAGGTCCTTCAATCTAGGCTCCTCCATTGTTGGGCCTAGGGGCAGCAAAGGTGGAATACCAGTGTTCAAATACAAAATACAATGTTAAGTACATCTATTATCAATGTCTAGTCAGCCCCTTCTTCCTTTCTAGCTCAAAGATCATGGGAAGACTTCCTCACCCACTGCCTTTCTCTGCCTCTCTACCACTGACTGAGATTTACTGCAACCAGTTTTCATCATTATGGGAATATTATAAGTCAGGTGCACTTCCCCAGATCTAGAGCCATTCAATGAATCCTCAAGCTCCAAGAGAATTATTCCTGGCACCTGCCCACTCACAGGAAAACACTATCTACAAAATAGAACACACCATTAATAAAAGAAACAGGATAACTTTTCAACCTGCCACTCTGTCCTCTTTTCTAAGAACCCAAAGCAAAATGCAGGAGGAAATGACAGTAAGGTTGGTATACATTAGCTTACGGTTTCTGCAGCATGTCACCAAACAGATCGAGGTACTCTGAAAAAATTGATGGCTACTTCTCCCAAATATTTCAGGGATAGTAATGTATTTAAATACACTAATTATTAGATTAGAACTATATAAAATGTTTAATATTGTTTGTGTTTTTTATAATATTTAATCTTTAAACTAGAAAATTCTGGTGTGATAAAGTATCATAACATAACAACAATCTTTATTTATTTATTTAGGCACTTTGCATGTGCCAGGCACGGTGCTGGGACCTTCCCAGGCATAAAGATCCCCGAGCTCTCCCCAGTTATGTTAAGTGAACATCAATTTGTATTATACATGCACAGATTTGAGTAGAGTAAGAATGAGATAATGGAGGGGATTCAGAAATGACAAATGCTTTGAGGAATTTTTCATCTACCTCTGTTGGTGTTAGTGAAACAGTTAGGCTCCAACAGAGTATTTCAGAAGAGAGAAATCACTTGTTCCACTGATGTTTATCCACAATTTGGAGGATGCTCAGGGTAGATGCCTGAGTGTCTCTCATGTTTTGAAGGCTTTTGATTTAAGGAAGCTGGGGTGGAAACGGGTGTCCAACTAAATTTCATGATGTTAAGCAACATAAACCTAAAACTACATTAGCCTTCTGTAGACAGATGGCATTGGACTTCTTACAGATCACAGCACACATATGGCTGTTGGTGCGTGCCATCACATTGACAACCCTGGGAACAGCAACACGCAGTTATTTAGATGCCACCATGGTTGTTCGGGAACTGAATAGGCTACGGTTACTTTAGGAGGAACGGGGTAACAGATACTATACAACCCTGAGTCATCACCAGAAGGGGGGAAATGCAAACTTACATACACAGGAGTCTACTATAATGGCTGGTGTGTCACAGACAGAAGATCCACACTTAGATATTGGAGACATACATGTGTTAGTTTACATATCTCTGAGCAAGACCATTGAAGCCAAGGGTGAGAGAGTGTCTGTGAAACACACAAATGGACCACCAAAGAGATTCCTGTAGCTCTGTGCCTGAGGGCCCTTCTGGCCTTTTACTCCAGATGTGTCTTGGAAATGGACTAAAATGAAGGTACTTTAGTTAGCATGAAACCCACTGATTTGCTATTCTTTGGGGGAGCCTGGAGTTCTGGGCTTGGGCCTGGGCTGTGATGGAAGGCATGACAATAAAGCTGAAAAGTTTACGAAGCCAAACTTCCTAATCCCTTGCACATATCAATCTTGCTACAGTGCAGATTTATTTGGTCTGTGTCAGATTTACATGCATACCATATTGCTTATTCTGTATTAGAGAAACCATTAGGCTTTTCTGATGAGGAAATCCCATGGTGGACTGGCTTAATAGAATTTGGAATATAGGAAATCACAACGTCACCATTGGCATCCAAGGCATTGTTACTGTCAACATACCCAGTGGGCATGTCCAGGACACTTGCCCTTTTATTTATTATTTTTGGTTAAGGACTCACCTACGTGGTATCTGCCATTCTCAGCACATACTTCACAAGATTCCTTGAATGGAAGACTATGGCATGTAGCCATGTGCAAAAGAACCAACAAAAAAATACCTTCCTAAATCCTCTTCCTCTTTGCAGAGCACTATTGGACATCCAACATTTTCCCTCCAGAATGTTGGCTATTACATATGTTTCCCTATAGATAAAACACTAATGAAAGGTTTTAAACATCAGATTCCATACTAGGCATTTTCTTGTACACACGTCTATTGCTGCAGGAATTCAAAACCCTGGGGGTAGAGTACACATTATTCTTATTTGCAGCATAAGGCATAACATGCTCAGAAATATACACATCGTTGTGGCCTCTACTGTCCCTGGAACAGTACGATGCCGTTGACCTCAAGGATGATCGAAGGTAGTTGTCATTCATTGTCTGGGATGGCAAGGAGTGTTTATAAGGGTCTGAGGGGCATCTCCCAATGACTAAGCGTTGGTCATCCCCGTAAGAGTGGAGGAAAGGGTTACCGGAGGCATGTTCTGGCAAGAGAGACTTGCTCCGCTTGCTGTCCTCCAGACCCTGGGGGAAGAGGGAGCTTTTGTTCCCCAAGAGTTTGCTGGAGGGGACACTAATGAGACTCCCATACAAATTTCCCTCCAGAAGCCGTTCTCTGTCCTTGAGGCTTATGCTCCGAGAGGGCCTGCTAAGGTCCATCTCCCTTGGTTTGTCAAGAATATTATCGTAGGAATGCTGACGACTAATTCTTAGCTTGTTCTTTTGGAACTGGAAGGTGTTGTTCTGTCCCCAGTCCTGCCGGTAGACCTCTTCCTGAGTGGCTGGATTACCTGTCTCCTGAAGCATCTGGTCTTCATCGATGTCATAGAGGTTCCCCATCCGTAGGCAGGCATCACACTTGAAGGGAGACCTCATGGTGAAATGGCCTGAATAGGTGGGCAGGTTGGAAAGACAGCTCCTGCAGTGTGTGGAGTTCTGCCGGTAACGGTCACTGCCCTCACTGAGAGGGGAACTCTTATCTTTCAAGGTGAAGTGTTTAGAGTAAAGTTTATACTGGTCATTGTTGGGAAGCCCGTCTTCATTGTGCAGAGGGTTCCTATTCATGGGCAGCGTGGAGTCCCCCTTGCGGAAGTTCTCATTGTGGTCCTGGTAGGCATCCGGGAAGTCCACGTTCTCGGGAAGGGCCATGTTTTCAACAAACTGGGGGGGATCTAGGTGAAAACTTGGCTCCTTCTCACCATCAATTGTGTAGATCTTGTCCCTGGGGGAGCTCACTTTGGTTTTCAAGTAGGAGCGCTCGACCTCACTGCAGTCCTTGGGGTACTTGGAGGTCACTGACATTTTGAAGTTGTCCTTGGTCTTGTGGCTCTTACTGATATCAGGCTCTCTGTGGCATGTGGCCCGACTCGAAGTTTCTGAAATGTCTGAGTGGGCCACCTCTTCTGGAAGGTACCTAGGGCTCTTTAGGGAGTGGGTCCTATTCTCTACTGTTCCCTCATTTCTCTGGGAGACTGGGTTCTGGGTCACTGAATCTTGGCGTAGAGATTCCACGGATTTCTTCCAAAGCTGCCGGGGCCTGGAGTTTCCTTTAGGTTCCGTGCTCACGGCCACCTCCACTGTGTTAGGGTTGGACTCGTTGAGAGTCAGAGGGTGCTGACCCTGGAACACATAGTTATTGAGGTTATCCTTGTGCCTGTTGGCCACAAATGTTTGGAGTTCATTCATGTTGTCCCCAAAAATGCTGTCTTTCCCCTGAAAGGACCTGTTGTCTGAATATATCAAATTTCCCTTATCTGAGACCATGTCCATGATGAGGGAACCTCTTTGGATGAGGTCAGCAGCTCTTTTGGGGGAATCAATTCTTGAGGAGTTCATGTTGGACATGTTGGAGATGTTTTTGGCTGACCGAAAGAGTTTTAGCATGTTGCTCTGCGACCCGGTCAGATTGAAGTCTGGTGACTTCTTTTTTTCTTCGATATGCACTCCATGAATACAGCTGTAAATGCCCTGTAGGAAGTGACATAGCACACCATCAGCAGAAGCAATGAGAGAAACCACTCCATACCTGAACTTGACCTCAAAGGTGAGATATGGCCTTTTTGTAGGAGCCCTGGAGAAATACTGAAATTCAGTCTGAAGCCTGACAATGTTTCTTAAATGGATGATACCAGTGACAAAGCATCAGGCTTATCTGGTCTCTCTGGCTCAGGATTATTGGACACTTTTTTGCAAATAGTCATACATGAAGTTTGAGAAAAGGTATTAATGAACGCTCATGATACCATAGTCAGCTATTGACAAACAAAGTTGGCATAAAAGGACCACCTATTAATTCCTTTGGGAGACTATCCCTACCCACATGCTGAAGCTATCAATCAAATCATGAGACCCAAGCAGGTCAGTCAGAAAAATTCTTTCTGATTAAGGGTAGGCATGAAATATCTATGTAATCAGTCAGATTTTTAAAAAAGAAATAGACAGATGTTGCAGAGGACTAGTCTTCCCACCATGTGGGGGCATTATCCTGAGGGTGAAACCATCATAGAAAAAGGTAGAACCCAGGGGATAGAGAGATATGACATGGATTGAACCTTTGGAGTCACTCTCTTGAACTTTTCTCTTACCTCACTCAATACATCCTTTGTGTGTTTGCTTGTGTGTGAATTTGCTCAACATTGAGTTGAGTTTTAGTCACTAGGGACAGTGGAGAGTCCCAATGACACAGTGTGCTACATTTAAATCCATGTAGGCACTGAGTGACTTACAGACTCCTGGGTAATTCAAATATAGGCATGTCCATTTATATGACTCTTGTTTTCTGCTCTCCTTTCTTCCATTCTTTAAAAAAAATAGCTGTTTATTTCTATTTAATAGTAACTCATGGGAAGAACTCTTGATTCATGCTAAATAGTAGGCAAGAGGGCATCAGTGACATTGTGATTTGTGTTTCCCCTTTCCCCACTATTGCTCCCAGAGTTTGGCAGCCATACCTAGAGGGAACAATCAGATTAAGCCTGCGGGATTTGACCTGGTCTTCCCAAGGCTGATGGGGAGCCAGCCTAAGAAGGGGTTTATAAAAGCAAATGTAACAGCTGCTGCTGACTTTGGCATCAACTCGTGGAAAGTGTATGTGATTAACTGTGGACTCTGATAATAGTCGCTCCATCAGTTCCCCATGGTGGGGATGAGTTTAACCCACAGAGATGTTCAAGGAACTGTGACAGCCTCAACCCTGCTGCATTTTCTTTTAGTTTCCCTAGAGACAGTCTCCATCTCAGCCTTCAAGGAGGAGTCAACAGAAAAGTTGTGTGTTTGAGCATCTCCTTCTCTGATACTCTCAACCCCAGGCTGCATGGCCCTGACATCATGCCCTTTCCCACCTTCCTGCAGCCTCATCTTTAGTCCCTTCTCTGCGTCCTGGATGGCCGGCTCTTCCTGTGGCAAGAAGCCCCATCTCCTTCTCATTGCTTTCAGAGGGGCCAGATGTGGAAATCACACTAATTAAGTATATTTCTTACAGTACAGTGCTTATGAACCTTTTATGTTAAACTATGCTTCCTTTGCCCAGTTTAGTAATGGAGTAATCTCATTCCCTGACCTAGAGGGACTGTGCTACTGTGAGTGAAAATCAGGATGTCTCATATATCTTTGAATCAGCCAAGATCTGTGCCTTTCCTTCCTGTTGTTAGTGTGACGAAAGTAATATCTTTTAAGTTTTTTTCAAATTTTCAGTTTTCTTCTTTTTTGAGAGGCATCTGAGTTTATTTGAGATCAAAATAGAATAGTTAGTCGGTATTTCCTTCTAATGAGATCCTCTCTTTCTCCTAGAGATTTTGTGTAGTTCCCTCTACCCCTTCCTGCTGAGAGGAGCTGGCTGTTTCTCTATTTGGAGAGACCCACACAAGTGGTCAGTGAGCTGAGTTATGTTTCAGGAGAAGAAAGGATGACTGCTGACTACTCTCTGTGAGCCCCAGTTTTTCCCTGGTACTGACGCACATGACACAGCTAAGGCAGCTCTCAAGCGCATCTGCCTGGTGAATCCATAGGCAGGAGTCAATGTGACAGACCCAGCTTGCACCCCAGGTTTTGATGGTAGCATTCTCTAGGTGAATTGACCCTCTTCAAGATGGGCTGCTGAGTGGAGGGGGAGCACATTAGAGGATAATGGGAAGAGTCAAAGGCTTGGAACCCACTGGATGTGAGCCCCAGCTCCAACTTTACCAGCTCTGTGACCTCAGGTAAGCCATTACATCTGTAAAATGGGATCATGCACTACAAAGGAGGATGCCAGGACAAGATAAAATAAGGTAAGCAAAGCACCTGACAAAGCAGGGGCTCAATAAATGTGGGCTGGGCCAGTTGCTCATTTGTCCCTGATCTGCCCTTGCATGTGTTACCTTGCCTGTCCTTTCACACTGGCATGAGCACACGCTACCCAAAAAAAGGCCTGCTACCCCTTGCTACCAAACACTTATTCTCAAAAGCCACACCCCAGGAGTCAAGTCGCTGGGCTCACATTTCTTTCCTCCCTGCACAGCTTTTTTCTACTCTTCGTTATTCATAGTTTCCAGCTACATTTAATGGGTTGTGGAAATAGGGTGCCCTCTCAACCCCACAGTGGGCTCAGCTAAAATTAGCAGTGAAGACTCAACGCAATGATCCAGACAACTTGCCCTGCTCCTGCCAAGGCTCCTGACCTCTTAGAACATCCTCAGTGGGGCATGGCTCTACTGTCCTTAGAGCCTGGACCTGATCCCTAATGTGTCTGATATGGACTCAATGGTTGTGTCCCTGCCCCCTTTAACAAATTCATATATTGAGATCTTAACCTCCAATATAGTGGAATTAAGAGATTAGGCTTGAGAGGTGCTTAAGTCATGAGAATGGAGTCCTTATGAGTGGGCTTAGCATCCTTAAAAAAGACTCCAGAGAGCTCCCCAAGCCCTTCCACCATGTGAAGACACAGGAGATGGCTGTGACCCAGAGAGGGCTCTTACCTGACCATTCAGATTCCCAGTCTCCACAACTGTGAACAACACATTTCTGTAATTTATAAGCTACTCAGTCTGTGGTACTTGGTTCTAGCAGCACAAATGGACTAAGACAGTGTCAGTGTCTACTCTGTGGGTCCCAGTTGTGGGCTAGCCAGAAGCGTGTTGTTTCCAGCTCCCCTCATCTGAGCTCCTTGGGAAGGTGTCACGGTTCCATCTCCCTGGTCCTGGTCTTTGCTGTGTCTCCCATTGCACATGTCTCAGGAGACAACCAAGGCCATTCTCTTTGCTGGTGACAGTGAATATATTTTTCTACATCAGAGGGAAAGCATTTTATAGAGAAAACAGAAGTCTGCATCCCACAAACAAGAGGCACAATTTTGTAAGTTGTTGAAGACAAAGGCCACAGCTGTGGGAAAAGCTTGGTTCTAATATTAAATAAATGGCTTCTCTGAGCTCTGGCTTGCTCCCTGGGAAGTGCCAGAAGTGCATGTATCTCAGGTTGGTGTTTGTTCAAAATTCCCAGGAGTTCCCAAGGGATGCCAAGCCCACAAGGAGGGCTGTGTGTATCTGCTGTGTGGCAATAACTTTATGTCTGTTGTCTGGCTGGTCAATGTGCTTTAGTTTAGAGGGCTGGTAATGGAGAGATCTGGCTTATGTGCAGAAAACTCTGCCTTGGTGTAGAAGTAGAAGTGAAATTCAGAGCATCTTGGATGACTGTTCCTTAGAGAGGAGTGCAAACTCTGAACTTGAAAACATGCCACCCAGCCCTACACACACAGACAAGTTCCCTCTTTTATGCTGTTTTTTTTCTGGTAGGTGAGATGAAATGAGAAGACCCCTATTATTTTGAGGAAACATAAAGTGAACCCAGAAGGATCTCTTTCTAACCGTTTGGCTTCAGTTTATCCATTCATAGGATGGGCGTGATCAAATCATTCTCACAGGGTATTGTGAGGATTAGAGATAATGGCCCAAGGTCTCATTTCACATTAGGCATATTTCATTATGTTGCTGTGATCTTGCACTTGTAGGAAAGTAGGTTCTTTGCTTGGGAATGCACCACTATGTTTTTTTTGTGTGTGGGTTTTTTGTTTTTGTTTTTCAGAAAAGATCATGTGAACCCAATGAAGACACCTTTGTTTTGGTGTGTGTTCTCTGAATTGTGCGTAAGCATATATGTAAGGTGGCATATGTGTGACTAAGCACATAAGATGAGCTTTAAAGGTGTGTGCTGACCCTTGACCAGAAAGGAAGAACATTCTTTTAGCAACCCAGAAACCCTTCTATGCACTGCATCAGGGGCTAAGCCCATTCTGAGTTCCTCTAATAGATAAATGAAAGAGATATCTATTAGGGGAACTCAATGAGAAAAATACAGCAAGTATGAGGTCTTTTTACTCACATATATCAGGCTGTACCTATATTAAAAGACAAACCTTATCTGGGGAGAAGCACCAGTGCTCAAGCAGGGTTCCCTGCAACCTTCAAGGATAGGAGAGATGGTGGCTGGAAGTTTCAAGGGGACACAGAAGTCCCTTCAGTGCTCCTATGGGATGAGGGGTCCTCTCTCCCTTAGGAAAGGGAGGCTGAAGTTCAGATTGCAGCCTGTCAAGCTACAACACAATGGCTGCTCCTGTGCCCTCAGTTTCCCCACCATTCCCATTCTTCAAGATGCTTGCTCTCGACTTGGCTTCCTTAATGGTATCTCAGACAGAGGAAATGCTCTTCCAAACATAAGCAGGATTTATAAGTAAATGCAGCAGTGTACATTTGCTCATGGTAATCCCAGAATCCTTTGGATATGGAAATCCTTTAGTAATTGGCAGAGAGAATTAGCTTAAAGTTAGCATATCTAGCTGTATGCCTGTATGTTGTTATTTTTAAGCAATCTCTGTGTTTAAATGCCATTTAGCTAATTAATAAATATGTACTTGCACAGAACTCAAGTTTACAGTGCCATTGAACAGAGAAAATAAATCTTCCTCAGTAAGCTAATGTGTACTTTCTGAATCTCCAAAGTTCTTAAAATTGCCAAATGCTAAGATTACACAAACTCCTTTCAAAACAATTATTTGGTTTCCTCAGTAAACCTTAGCATATATAGTTAGATGTTTTTAACTAAATATTTTTCACCATGTTTCATATTCTAATTCATTAAATTCCTTCAAAGTGAAAAATTCCAAGGTGAATAAATGTAACAAATAGGGAGATAAATAGATTAAATAGATGGGTAGATAGATGGATGGATGAATGGATGAATGGACAGACAAGTGAATAGATAGTTGAATGGATAGATGAATAAATGAATGAATGGATGGATGGATGGATGGATGGATGATTGATTGATTACCAGATAATGTTATACTATGTTAGAAGATGAGTAAACAATATGTATACATGTGCTTTTATTATGATTCAGGTAAATAACTAGATCGTGTTGAATATGTAAACATATTATGTGAGTTACATGTACATATATGTTGTATAGTATGATTTGTATCAAATCTTTTGTTGGTTATGTTCGATATTTGTTGCTTGTGTGGGCTCTGGCTGGTACACCATCTACATTCAAATCTTGACTCCACCAAGACTGTGTGTCCTTTTCATAATTCTCCTAACCTCATAACTGAGTTTCCCCATCTGTAATGTGGAGCTAATTACAGTATATACCCCATAGAGTTGGTTTGTGGGTTAAATGATATGTAAAATATAAAGTTCTTATATGGTACATGGCACATACATGTGTTCCACAGATATAAGCATTTCCCATTATTGTTTTCATTACTGGTGAATTATATCACATGTGTCTTTTTATGGCAACACACATGCCATGCTGTGCAGCATAAAAGGAGCTTTTCTTGTATTTCATGTGAACTCACTATAGTATGTGTACTCTGTGCTGTAGTTTATGTTGGGTCGATGTGTATTTTGTTTTATTTGATGTGTGTGCATTTTCTCATGGTTCTTCAGGTCTGTGTTTCATTTCAGGCTCTGCTGCATTGCACATGCTGCCTGTGTTTTGTTAGGTGTGTATACACATACATGGCAGTGTGTGTAGATTATGTTTTGTCATGCACTTTTGGTGAGAATGAATGCACACACTGTAACATCCTGCAAGGGAATTTTAGTAGTGTGGTTAGCATGTGTGGGTGCTAACAATGGAGGCCACAGACTGCTTTGTTTGGCCCACATAATGTTTTGTTGGGTTTTGTGGGGCTTTTAATGGAATTAGTTACTAATATTTAAAAATTGGAAGGTTTCATATAAAATCAGATGACTGCTTTCTCCTTCACAAATAAGAAGTCCTAATAGCTTGGCTCTGCATTCCGAGCCTCTATTGAGAATGAGTGCCCCTTTTAGATGTGGTAAGCATTATGCAGTTTGTCATAGCTGTTTCCTCACAGTGACACCAGGTTCAGCAGCTATTTTTCATGTCACTGGTGCTTTCTTTCTCATGTTTAAACTGCTTTGTCCATTTGCCTTTCCTCTCGCTTTCACAGTCATCTGGGTGTGCAAACCCCGGCTTATAAATTCTCAGGATTGGTGAGTGAGGGGAGGATGTACAAAACCCCACCCCCATCCCAGGGAGCCAAGACCCCCTGATTCTCTGGAAGCCTGATGCTTTCCTGGACCTGCTACTATAAAAGGAAGTAGCTACCAGGGGTACTGACCCGGCTGATGGAGAAGAGCAGCCCTGGCCGGTCGGAGCAAACACCCGTGAAGCAGAAGCGCAGCTTCCAGTAGAAGAGGTGCTCCCAGATGAAGGTGATGAGGCTGAGGGCCATGGCAGCCGCCAGCATGTAGAACACACCTGCCATGTTGTCGATATCCAGCTGACTGCTCATCACCTCGTTCTTCTCGTTGTGGCAGATCCCAGTGAGCCACAGTGTCTCCAGCTCCTCCATCTCACCTGAGCAGAAGACAAGATCCATAAGCAGTGAGGGGGCAGGGCATGCACTTTGGGGCAAGCACCTTTGGGTTTGGGACAAACATGTGTGACTTAGGGCTGTGTAACCTTAAGGCAAGTTACTGAGATCTCCTGGTTTGCATCCACTCACTTGCTGAGTGCAGATAATAATAACAATACCTACCTAATATTGTTATAGGAGGATAAAATGAGATAATGTTAGAGAGTTTGGCAGGATCCCTTTGGTTGCTTTTTCTTTTTTTTCCGGTCATTTTTGTTATGGTTTGCGCACCCTGTTTTTCTATGTCCCTACCTTGAACACACCTAATTCTAGAACAGGACATGGGATAAACTGGTAGCCTGTTACTGTTGATTGACCTGCAGTCCAGTTATGACTTCATCATTTATTAGCTGTGTGACTCCAGAGACACAGTTATCCTGCCTGTGAAATGGGTATAGTAATACCGCATACTTCCTAGATTGTGGTGAGGATCAAACCACTCACATATGCAAAATTACTAAATGTAGTGCCTGGATCACAGGAACTTCTCATAAATTGTAGTCTCCACAGGATTGTTGTGAAGTAAATGTCTGGCGCAGTGTCTGACACGCAGTTGTCATCAAATACAGGAGTTTCTTCTTTCCTTTTTCTTTAAGAGAATATCCAGGATTATTCCAAAAACTCACCCACTAACAGTCACTTAAGGCACGAAGCATTAATTGGAAAGAGACATTTCAACTGGCTCTGAATGGCCCCTTGCAAACTAAACACTTCCACACTTCAGTCAGCAATTTAAAAAGTAGGTGGGGTTTTCAAAAGAAAAAAAGTAGTACACATGTTTAGCATTATTTTGTTCTTCTTTTTATGTGCATTTTATTTAGTTGTCATTTAGGAGAAAATTCTCTGATCTAAATGTCTAGAGATTACACTAACTGTCAAGCAATTCACTAAACTATGGCACTTAGACTATGATTCAGCCTTTACAAACTATCCTTCAAGGACAGGAAAATCAAGGACAATGCACATGTTAAATGGAAGGTAGAACTATGGTGTGTGTGTGTGTGTGTGTGTGTGTGTGTGTGTGTGTGTGATCTTTAAGATACAGGAGACATGCAGAGAAAAATAAACACTCCACCTGTTTATTTGATCTCTTTTGCAGAAGTTAATATAATGATATCTTTTGTATTGCTCTCTTTTTAAGTTTTGTGGAATCAGTGTGTACTGCTTTTGGTTTGTTTTCATTCTTGACTGACTCGATGGAACATAAAAATCTAAGTCAACAATTAAATTATCTTGACCTTTTGAAGATGTTATGAGTTTTCTTCTGATCTACACTGCAACTGTTATGAGAAGTCAGATCATAATCGAATTGTCATTGCTTGCTATGCAATTTCTATTTTCCCTCTACTTGCTTTTGAGAATTTCATTTTGTCTTTGGTGTGCAATCTAGGTGTGGATTTATTTGTTTTGCTCTGGACTCGGTGTGATTCTTCTGTCTGATGACTCATAACTTCAATTCTGAAAAAATCTTACCCATTGTTGCTTTGTGTATTAACTCTCCCCATTCTATCTTTTAAAAAATTAATAGACTTTATTTTCACAGTAGTTTTAGATATAGTGAACTCCCTGTGCCCATGTCCCTCTGTTTCCCCTACTAACATTTGACATTGGTGTATTAAGTTTTTTACAATTTATGAACCAATTTTGATACATTCTTATTAACTAAAGTCTATAGTCTACATTAGGGTCCACTCTTTTTGTTGTAGTTCTGTGGGTTTTGTTGAATGCACAATATCATGTAAGCACCATTACAGTATCATACAGAGTATTTTCACTGCCCTAAAAATCCCCTGTGCTCCAGCTAATCATCTCTCCCACCCCTCCCTCTCAACCCTAGCAACCACTGATCTTTTAATTGTCTCTATAGTTTTGTCTTTTCCAGGACATCATATAGTTGGAACCATATAGTACATAGGCTTTTCATGCATGCTTCTTTCACTTAACAGTATGCACTTAATGTTCTTTTGCATGTTGCAATGGCTTAATAGTGCATTTGTTTTTATTTCTGAATAATATTCCATTGCATAGATGTCCATTTTGTTTATCCATTCACCTATGGAAAGACATCTTGGCTGCTCCCAAATTCTACCAGTTATAAATAAAGCTGCTATAAACATTCATGTGCGGGTTTTTCTGTGGACATAACTTTTAACTCATTTGGGTAAATATCTAGGAGCACATTGCTAGATTGCATGGTTAAGACTATGTTTAGCTTTTTAGGAAACTACCAAACTGTGTTCCAAAGTGGCTGTGCCATGTTACATTCCCACCAGCAATGCATGAGAGTTCCTGTTGCTCCACATTTCCATCAGCATCGACTAATGTTGTCAGTGTTCTGGATCTTAGCCATTCTAATAAGGTTCATAGCGTTATCACAATTCTCTAATGACTCATAATAATCCTATCTTTTTTCTTTTTTCTGAAAATTTTGTTTAAACTATTCTGGACCTTCTCATTCTATCTTCTAGGTTATTAACTTTGCTTTAATTTTTTCCATTCCTGTATCTCTCTGTTGTACAGTTAGATGATTCCCACATTTTCCAGTTCATTTATTCTTTCATTAGTAATATGTAGCTTTATATTTTAATTTTTATCTATTTTAATTGTGACATTCATCTGGATCTTTTAAAGTTCTGCCTGTTCCTTTTATTGCAATGCCCTACTCTTTTGTTATTTTAAAAACTTTTATATTTATGATTTCAACCCTATATCTTTTATATTATTCTCTGCCCTGCCTCCCCCCAATCCCTTAGTTCTTGGGGTTTGCAATTTTTTGTTCCTTCTGTGTGCGCTCTCATGGTGGATTACCTCCCTCTGACATTAGTTACTTTTGATTAGGAGCTGATCTTCAGAAGACTTGTTCTTCCGCTACACTCCATGGGGCTCTCAAGCATACTGGGTGATAGATATGTCCCCACGGCAGGGTTCTGACTTTGCTTCCATCATGGTTCCGGGGACTTTCAGTGCACTAGTTTTTGTATGAAAAATTTTTACTATAATTACTGCACCATTTAAGTAGTTACATTTAGACCTTCATACCCATTTTGGCTTTAATTTCTCACTCAGATCTCTGAACAGATGGCAAGCCTTCTTGTACTTTCTTTGCTTTGATGGACAGTTTTTTCTAATCTCCTTTGCACAGATGCGTTGACTCACTGAAGGTCTCAGATTCATGCAGTAGATGTTAAAGCCCTTGTCTCCACCTCTACAGCCTGTATTTCCTTAGGCTGCTACACCTTAGCTGAAGACTACCATGAGAATATCCCATCCCCTTCTGTTTCTGGCACCTAAGGATTTCTCTTCTTTTCACATTGACTGTGCACTATGTGAGTGTGTGTGTGCATGTGCAATTGCTTTTAATCCTGAGTTATGTGTTTGTAGCATGAAGGGTCTCATGTCAGTTTGGTTTTCCATTGTACCACAACCATATGCATGTGTATAACTTTTATAATCAGGATTTAAAGACCATGTATATTTATAGAAGGAGAAAATAGGAAATGTATATATTTATAAATACTTCACCCAAAAGAAAGGGTGCTGGTTAGTAAGTGGTGCAGATGACGTGATGGGAAGGAATATTGTGATTTCAAGTCTTTTCTTTCCAAAAACCTCTGGTGCTTTCACACAGTCACAAATGTCATGTTGTCTCATTGTCCCCCCAACACCACCAACAACTTGTCCAAATTGCACTCCCACTCTGTGCCTCAAGATTGACAGTATTGCTTCCTCTTCTCAGAAAAACACGGATGCCATTCCTTTAAAAACATAGTGGGCTACTGACTTTTCCCCTCCCTTTGGCATTTGTGAGGACATAAAAATGAGTCTTTTCACCCTATTTTGTCAATTCCCAGCACATATTCCTTTAGATGCTGTCCCCAAGATGGCCAGTTTTATATGTCTATAACAGGGTCAGTCTGGGGATAAGAAACATCATCTTGATTCCTTTCAGAATGTAAATATAAAGATTTTTCCTCTGCCCTCTGCCCAAACAACACCTCTCTCTGAATAAGTCAATTTGGTAAATCAGACCTGCATCCTGAAAAGAGAACAAAATTCACAATACTCAATATCAATTACAACCTGTTCCAATCATTTTCCAGTTAATCATTTCCTGTCTCATAGCCTTTTGCTATTAGTGTACTGAACTGCAGTTCAAATACTTCCTTATTTCGTTTTTAATTTACTCAAGTATATTGTAATCTCCTTGAGGGAGATCAGGGACCATGTTTTATGGTTTTGATATTTCTCATGGCCTGCAGCATATAGCAAGCACTGAATCCATATTTTCTGTTCCTGCTTCTTTTCTTACATCCCCAGGCTTAAATTGGGCAGCACTGTAAAAAAATGTGCAGATCTATTGGGGGAGTGTTTCTGCCATATAAATAGAGAACATACAGAGCAGAAGGAACTTGCAGTGGACTAGAGAGTAAAAGGCTGGGACGTTTGCATGTCCTCAGCTAGGGTGAAGCAGCAAATGCCATTTTTCCAAGGAGCAGCTCTGTGGCGTTCATTCCACTGTCTGTTGCTCCATTACAAAGAGGCCGTGATCTCTGTCGATGTGATCTTGTAAACTGGAGCTGGTAAATGGAACAATTAAATGTCTTTCCTGCAGCAGACTCATTCTTGCTGGAAAGACAAAAGCTAAGCACTCCCCTGGGAGCAGAAAGAGCCTGAGCAGCTTTGGGTTTGCAGCCAGGCCCATATTGTCTTCCTCTCTCCACCTGAGAGCTGAGAGCTCTCTCCCTCTCTATTTATACATCTAATGACAGACAGGGAGCTTGTGCGTACTTGAGAATGCCCTTGCATCCATGGACGTTACACCTGTTCTAAAGCTCTTTCTATATCTGTCTTCAGGGAAGAAGGCATTGCCAGCATGTCTCTACCAGCCTCTGAGTTCCGTGATATCCTAGGAAGGCTGTGTGTCATAGCTCTCTCCCTTCTCTAGTTTTGCTAGTTAAAAGGCAGACGTGTGGGGCTTCAAGAGGCAGGAGCCAAAAAGATGTAAAATCCAAAAGGGAACAGGCAAGGATAATTGAGACAGCAGTGTGCGTATGTCTGAGACTTGCTTCCATTAGCAGCTTGGGTGATGCCGCAAGAGGCTACATGAAATGTACAGAATCAGTCAGACCAAATCCTGTGCAGAAAGGACACAGACACTGCAGACCCATGCACAAACATAGAGTCTCTCGTTACCCATCCCCTCACATACCAGGTAGAAGCCATGGGTTTCATATTTGTGAAAAGGAATGAATAAAAATTCATTCACTGGTGTCATCCAGCAAATTACGGGAAAGAACATTGCAGGTAGAAAACACTAGAATGAGCTACAGAAGGTAGTGCCCTTTTCTGAAGGTTTGGGGAGCATCTTGAATTATTCTATAAGGTCTAGATAGTCACGGGAGGAACCACCTGCATTCAACTCCCACCTTCAACACTTGCTACCTATTTGATCTTGATCCAGATACTCTTCTTATCTATCCATTCCCGCACCCATTCATTTATCTATTTTTTTATTTAACAAAATTACATAAATCCTATTCTGCTTTGGGCACTATTAGAATTTTCAAACGTTAACCCATGGATCCCTCATGTCAACTTAATGTGACTGGTGCCATTATCACACCCATTTTACAGATAAGGCAAGAGAGGTTCAGGAACTCGATCAGTCTCTCTGAGCATCAGGTCTAACACCTTTCAAATGGAAGACAACAGCGTGTATCATGTAGGAGTTTTACTGGATGGAATTCAATGAGGTTGCACACATACAGTGTCTGGTTCATACTCAGCATTGCTGGAGATCACATTATTTCTTGCTGGAAGGCAGGGAAGCTGGTACATGGGTAGATTACATACCCCTTCCAGTGCCCCTGCAACTTGGGAAGTCTATGAGTCCAAGGATGCAGATCCAGAGAGAAGGCTTAGGCCTCCAGGAAGAATCTGTTATGTCCTAAGTGAGAGAAATCAGTCCCTCAGACTCATTCTCCCAACCCCACCAGGGACTGCAGTTGCTTTTCACGTTAGATTTCATTCTGTCCTATAAGACTGCCTGAGCATTAGGGGGATTTCTCCCGGAAAGTATTTTATAGCCTGCCATGCGTCTAGCCTTCAGACTTCCTGGGCATTTCTCTCCCAAGGTCAGTTGTAAAAAAGTCCATTTTGAACCTGTACCCTTTAAGCTTCATCCGGGGCCTGAAAATTTGCTGAAATACACCTTCTAAAATCAGCCAACACATATACCCTTGCAGGCATACATACATCTCCATATATTCTTCCCTTGGTTTCCAGCCCAAGGCACCTGACCCTAGGCAGTGATGGAAGGAAAGAAATTGTGTGTGATTTTGAGAAAATGAGTTCAATGTTCTGTTTCATATGGTCAATAAAATTCGTATTTTTTTGATCTCCAAAGACATTTGGCTTTGCCTTACTCCCCACACATTCATTCACTCACTCACTCACTCATTCTTTTGTTTTTAAAGGACATTTCTTAAGCACTTAGCACATGGTCAGCATCTCTGTATTTTTATACAGAGGTGGGTCACACAGTCTTTGACCCCTACAAGCTCAGAGTCCTGTGGGAGAGACAGTTCTACAAACCAGTCATTATGGGAAAATGAGATGACTCAATTGGCATAGGGTGGGAGGCAGAAAAAACCACAGAGTGTTTTGAGATCAGAGATTGTTTCAGAGTTTGGGAGAAGGAGAAAGAAATCAAAGGAGGGGCCTGAAGGGCAAGAGCCCTTTGCAAAGGACTCAACTTTCATGCTAAAGCATTTGAGGTATCCTGGGAACAGTGAGGCTATTAGATGAGACAAGCTATATGCTTGGGGGACCCAAGATTCTTCAACTATTGTCCCTGGAAACCCAGTGGTTCCTCACATATCATATAAAGCATGCTGTTATAGGTGAGCGAGGGGTGGAAAATTTGAACAATGGTGCTATAGTGTGAAGGAAGGTCACCAGGAAATTCTATCCCAGTAACACAACCAGTCCTGGCCTCAGAGGCAGGCAGAATATACAGATTAAACTCTCTTGCTCCCATGATATGTAACAATTGGGAGAAACCCACGTGCAAGAAAGTGCTGACAAGGATCCCTTGTAAATTGTCATTAACATCACCAACACCTATACCAATTTACTCTGGATATACCAGCAACATGGTATCATGTTGAAAACTTGGCAATGGCTATATTTGGGGCACAGCTCAGAGGTCTCCATATCCAGGAAGTCTTCCCTGAATGCACAGGGATATTGATAAAAAAACCAGTTTCTCCTGTCAGGTGACATTGGAATATCTTGTCAACAGAAAATCTGTCACACTCAAGTATAATTATAAGTTGTTTCTACACCCTCCCTGTTGGGAGGTAAGTTTATTCAGGGTGGGGATTCTGTCTTGCTCTCTCTGTATCCCTCATCTCTGGCACAGGTCTTGGCCCTAGTTGCTGGGTCCATAGAAGTGTGTTGATGACACAAGGCTTCCCTTCTTGATTAGCTGGTGATTCACTGATCTGAGGATCAGCAAGAGCCCAAGAGAGGAAGGAATCTGTAAAGCTCAGACAATGGGGCCAGAAGTAGTCTCTGGAACCCGGAAATCAAGGCTGACTCTGGGGGCAAGCAAGTTCTAATCAAAAATCCTAGCAATAGAGTCCAGTGGTTCCCCATAGGAAACCAACTTCCATCCACAGTTGAAGGTGTCAGGATGATGTTGCTGCTGATCCCATTAGGTTTGCTGTGAACGCAAGAGGGGAACTGACCCCATTTCAATCCTGTTTCATGTCTTTCCCAGGGATTGGACACTCTGAGTTTCTCAGAAGTCCAAATGGAATTGGAAATGGCAAAGGAACAATTTTCTTTGTAGAAAATCTAGGGCACCCATCATTGTCCAGCTTGCGTCCTGAGAACAGATTTGGTCACTATGAGCTCTGAACTGAGGTTCTGGGAGTGAGGACAGCTTGGGGTCTGCAGGGCTGAGGCCAAGTCTTCTTCTTGCCGAGTAGCCTTAGGAGGAAGCTGCCAGTCAGATCTGGGACTTAGTATGTGGCCTTGAAACGGAGTACGGTCAGTCACCATCTGATCACTGATGTTGGGGGCTTAGCTTCATTAATTTGAAACTCTTGAGTCTAAGTGAGGTGACCTTGGATCTGGAATTAATAACATTTGGAGCCTAGGATCTCTGTGTCCACGATCTCTGAGGGTCACTGAATAACTTGCTGGAGAGAAAAAATATACCTTTTGTGTGGAAGTGAGGAATCAGGAAGAGGAAGAGTACAAGATTCTGGACATAAATAGACTAAATTTAGAAGATAAATCTCCCTTATTTATATGTCAGAATATTCCATTTCTGTATAATGCTGAGAAGTCATAAAATAAAAATAAAAATAGGCTTAAATGTATCCAGTTATATGCAGAGACAGGCTGTCTTTGGCATAAATGTTCCACCTTCTTGCTGAGGTCTCTGCTCTGTGGATGGAGCTCGAGCACCATAGCATTCATTGCGGGTTGTCGCCATCTGGCTGGGATTTCATCAGCCACAGAATCAACTATGCAAGGTGGAGTTAGGAAATTTTATGCACACAGGTCCCCAACCTGTGTCTCTTAAAGAAAAAAGGGGAAAATTGGAGAGACAATTGGGCAACTGTATCAAATGTCAATGTACATGGTCACAATTTTCCATTAGAGGGTAGAATTGGCAATAAATAATTCTCTAGAGTAAGCCTGCAGAAGAATTTCAAGAAGTCCAGAAAATTTTATGTTTAACAAGCACTTCTGGAGTTTGCTTAACTAATTTGTCTCATACACATAGAAATGTTAAAGTTAGTATGACTTAAAAGGCATATGCATTTGTGAGCATAAATGAATTCATAATAACTTTTTGACATTGCATATTTTCTTAATCAATAATCCTCAAATTCCTGTAACTCATTGTATAAAAGTGTGAGGACTTTTAACATCACAAAGAAATCCTTGTGTTTTAAAAGGCTGTGGATGTAAAAGAAAAAACAAAACAAAACAAAAAGGATAGCAATAATTCCACATACCATGCCAAGAAATATCTTCTTTTCTTTCAGCAAGTAAAATGATATCACTACCTTTCAGTTCCTTTTTCACTGAAGTGTTGTGAATAAGCTTCCTGAGATTATAACACCCTTAAGCAAAAGGAGCTCATCCATTGCTCATTTTATCTGCCTTCCCCATTGCCTAGGATAGTGTGAGCTTAATGGGCACTCAGGACTTGGCTGTGGCATGAAGGAGAAAGAGGAGAAAGCAGAAGTGGAAGAAAAGGAGAGGAAGGAGGGAAGAAGAGAAAAAAGAAGGAGAAGGGAGAGGAATAGAAAGGGAAAAGTGGGGGTGTCAGTTCTCTCCTGGCTTCCTCCTCCCTTATCCTAGGTTGGAAGTACTGAGTGGTGGTGAGACCATAGTCACAGATGAGTAGGAGAGCACGTGGGGATAGGGGAGTGATTATATTCAGATTTCAACTCAGGTGAGTATGTGGGGCAGACACTACAGACCTCTTGCTCCATTCTACTAATTACACAGCTGAGGTCAAGTTAGAGGAACCAAGGTCATAAATTAAGGAAGCTGGAGATGGAATCTGGATCTCTAAATGATTGGCAACCTCCAATCATGCAGCCACTGAGGAACACACAATTCACAGGGGAACAATTTTTAACATAATTCCTGTTGGATTAGATTTTCAGCTGTTTTAGACTTAAATAGGCGTGCTGATTTCAAAACTGCAGTTAGTTTTCTTCTATCATGTCAAGTTTGTTCTATACAGCTTATCTTAATGCGACCATTCTAGGCTCGATCAAGCCTGGATCAAGGGAAGCACTAATGTTCTCCTATAGGCTTAGAGCAAACCTCCCTTGAGTGGGGAGGGGTGGCGGATGACCTTGGAGACCAGCAACAGGTTCATACATGTCTAGGCTATTCAGTTACACATGAGACAGTGTGGTGAGAGGTTGTGTGTCACTCTATATAGTGAATCATATTCTGAAGTGTAGTCTGAATTCTTGTATGTATAAAAGGAGTTAGCAGAATTTATTATTTTATTTACATACATAATTTATTTCCTTTCCTTCAGATCATGTCTGCCTCTGCTATTTCTCATCATAAGTGCCTAAACAACCCTGATTCATTTTGTTATATCTGTGGCAGTTTCACCATTCCCAGTCAAAGGACAAACATCAGTGCATTTGTCAGGCAAGCCTATTTTGCACATTTTAAAGTAAAACTTGGTGACCAAGATAAGTCTTGGGCCCCTCACAAGGTGTGCAAGCAGTGTGTCAAGAGTTTACAGATGTGGACGAAGGGAACATGTGATAAATTGCCATTTGGTATACCTATGGTTTGGCGAGAGCCCAGGGATCATTCAAGTGACTGTTACTTTTGTATAGTGAAAATGTCAGGGTATAACAAGAAAAATAAATGTAAAATAGAGTATCCTAGTCTACCATCAGCTATACGCCCACTGCCTTATTCAGCTGAGGTCCCAGTGCCAGTTTTCATTGAACTACCCTCTTTTGAAAAACAGGAGTATGGTGAAGAACTAAGTGACAGCAACAATGAAGGTTTTGAAATTGAAGATGACTCAGTTTGTAAGGGATTTGATCAACATGAGTTGAATGATTTGGCACGAGATTTGGGACTATCCAGAAAAGCTTCAGAACTCCTAGCATCAAGACTGCACAAGAAAAACTTGCTTGAAAAAGGAGTGAAGGTATCCTACTTTCAACCAAGAGAAAGTGCATTTCTGCAGTACTTTCAAAGTGACAGTGGCTTTGTGTATTGCCATAACATACATGGTTTAATGGGGGAATTGGGAATTCCAATCTATAATGCAACTGAATGGCGACTCTTCATCAACAGCTCAAAGCGGAGCTTGAAGTGTGTCCTTTCCTCAATGGCAATTGATTTGGTGCAGTCCCAATTGGCCATTAAGTTTGTTTTTGTGAAGAATATGAAGACATGAAGAGAGTCATTGATCTGCTGCAATATCACAAGCACAATTGGATCATCTGTGTTGACCTTCAAATGGTCTGTTTCCTTCTTGGGCAGCAAAACGGATACACCAAGTATTCTTGTTTTCTGTGTATGTGGGACAGCAGAGCTTGTCAGAAGCATTGGGTAGAGTTGAATTGGCCTCCAAGATCTGACCTCAGACCTGGTGATCCAAACACTCTACATGAGCCACTTGTTGACAGAAAAAACATTATATTCCCACCTCTGCACATAATACTGAGTCTCATGAAGCAATTTGTTAAAGCTTTGCCAACTGAAGGAGACTGTTTCAAGTATGTCATTTTGGCATTTCCTAGCCTGTCATTTGAAAAGATAAAATACCTTAATATGTATGTTTGGTAGCAGAACTGTACTACTTGTACACATTTTGACATACAGTAACAATACATAGCCTTTACTGTATATGAATAAAATAACTCTAAATAAACAATATATTCAGGTAATTTTTTCTTTATTTTCATTTGTATGTACATTTTGTATGATTTTGGGAACAAACGGGGGATATTCTATACCTTAAAAAGTTGGCATGATAGAGAAACATTGGTGTCATTTTTGGAATCAGATGCCAAAAGTTAGTTAAAAACAACTGTCAGATTTAACTCAAAAAAAAAAAATTGTGTTCCCCAGTGTTATGCAAGCCTGCTTTACTTCTCTCCTAGAAAGCAGAAACAGGACACTTAGAAATTAAAGGAACCACATATATTGCTGGTGGGAATGTAAATTCATTATATTCCTGAAAACTGTTTGTGAGTACTGACCTAAGTGGAGTATATGCACACTCTATGACTGAGCCATCTCATTCTCAAACAACTAAGTGCCCACACACACCAAAAAATGTGCAAGGATATTCAAAGCTGACAAAAATGAAAAATAACACAAGTGTCCACCAACAGCAATGTATAAATTGTAGTATACTCATGCAATGAAATGCCACACAGCAATAAAAACTAATGAGCTATAGTTAATTCATTAATATCGATTAATGCCACAAAAGATTCAAATGAGTATACATTGTATAACTGCACCATTTATCTGAAGTTCAAAAGGAGCCAAACCTATCCATGATGATGGAGGGCAGAGTGGTGGTAACCTTTCTGCAGGGGGTTGGGGCATGTTGGTTGGAACAGGCCATGAGGGAGCTTTCTGGGGTGCTGGTTTTGTTCTAGGCCTCAATCTGGGTGGCAGTTTAAAATTAATTGCCCATTGAGATTTGTGCAACATAATGAATGTATATTATAGTTTACAGAAGGCTGAGAGAGAGAGAGAGAGGCATAGTAGAGCTGTACGGTGTTCTCCCATTTTGAGTCAGAGAGGAAATAAGAAGGAAAGTGGACAGAGCAGTCTTTTTAAACAGGGGAAGAAAGACAGTTTTTTAGAAGTATGAACTTTTTACAGAGAAAAAAATCTTAAAGGAGGAAAAGATGTGAACTATGCTAAATTCATCCATATTGTGGGAATTATTTAAAATAAAAAATTTAAGTGTACTTTTTACTTTTATAATTGAAGCCAGAGAGGTCAGCAGTCTGTTTCTGTAAAGGGCTAATTAGCAAATTTTTTCAGCTTTATGGGCCATATGGTCTCTGTCACGACGGCGCACCTCTGCCTGCAGCACAGGCGCAGCCACAGACACACACGGGGCATGACCGATGTGTCTGTGTTCCAATAGAACGTTAGTCACAAAAACTGGCAACAGGCCACTATGGGCCATAGGTAGTGGAATCCTTATTTAAGCAATCAAAAAGGAAACAAAATGATTTTTAAGAACACTATGTATATGAGCAAGAATAAATCCCAATTTAAGGAGAACCTCACCGTTGTTATCACCTATGATACTAAAGTGTTCTCATATCATTCCAGTTGGTGAGGTTGGTGCCATTACAATTCCCAGGTGAAAGAGGAGGAAACTGTCCCTTAAAAAGGGTAACTTTCCCAAGGTCATGGGGCAAGTAAACATCACTTCTTATATTTGAACCCAAAGCCTTTGTTCTTAGCTGCACCCCATGCTGCTAAGTCTATGACTCTGTGTGAAATATTACAATCGAAGTTTAACAAATCACTAAGAAATAAAATGTTCATTAAAAAAAATTTTTTTTGTTCATTAACATTTATATGCAAAATAGTTAAATGGTCAAAAATAGATGAAAAAGACAACTCAGATTTTTTTCTGCTTTCACTAGTATTCACAAGAATTCACATTAAGGCAACCCCAAGAGAGTGCATTGTGCCTAAAAAATCCACCGTGCTCACTGCTGCTACATTGTTTTAAACTTGGTACCATGACTCATTACTAATAGTACATTTAGATGGCAACAAACCATTTGGGCATTAATATAACGCTGTAAATCAAGACTCCTAGAGATAATTATAGCCATTTACCTTTTAAATTTTACATTTAAGAGTTTGTTAAAAATAGACAATTCAAAAAAAAGAAGCATGAAGATATTCCTTCCATCATTATCTATACAAACCAAAAATAAAATGTTTAACATTGGGAAAATAAAGTAATGAAATATGGTTTAATAATGATTATGACATTTTACGCAAAAATTCATTATGAGGATCAGATTATGTAAAAATGTTGAAAATATACTGGTAAGTGAAATAGTGGAATATAAAAGTTTACATGACCAATGATTATTTAAAGAAATGTGTTTACAAGTAACAAGGACCAGAGGGGAATATATATTTTGAAAACAGTTATGTTTAGGTAGTGGATTGGGGTACTTCTATATGTATATTATATTTCCTGACAAATCAAAGTGACTAAAAAGTGTAAACTGAGAGGGATTTGGGGCCTCTGTTTATCCATCCTGTAAATCCTACACGAGGCTCTATGACATCAGTGTTTGACTTACCGGCAAGCCATTCCTTATGTCTTATTTCAACTTTGATGGTTCTCTTGCCCTTTGACTTTCCCTGGTTTGAGCCATTCACTGCTTGTCAGGCACAAGTTTGGCACTGCAACCTTGTTCTAATCCTGGTGTCAGATGGATAACAAACACTGCAACTGTGGATCTCAAGGGACCGCCTAGAAAATTTACTGTGGACTTGGAGGAAGAGTCAATGGGTCTCGGGGAGATTTAGATTTTATCTGTTTCTTAAGTAAGTACTGTTTCATTATTATTCCAAGTATGTCTCCAGTTAAAATTAGGAGGGAGATAAACAAATTTAATTTTTATGGTACCATCTGGTCACAGGCCAATGGCGAAGCAGTTAAACCCTTTACTGCTAAGCTATGCTTAAGCTGACACTTTCTCCTTTTGAAAATATTTCATTTCCAACTGAGTAGTTTGCCCCGAACTTAGTTTTTAGGTCATAGGAGCTGACAGTTGCTGAGGCATTAAAATGGTAATTAATCACCCCCTTTGGGTTAATATCATCAAAGCTGCTATTTTGTGTATAAATGAGGTTTGTGTGCATGTAAAAAATCAGACTCAGTCAACCCATCCCCAGTAATGATCTCGAGCCACACTTCCCCGGTGGTTTCAAATGGGTCCACATTCACATATGTAAGGGATCAGGAGAGCCATTGCATCTAAATCTGGTTTCATATAGAATTTAATAAAAGCAATGGGTCATTTTCCCCCCTAAAGGTGGGTCTCTCAGTCTTGACTGCTTTATTTTAACAGTTATTACATGAAAATGAAATCTTTGGGAACAAACACTTTCATGCCTATCTTGCTTCTTTCTGAATGAGGAAGCTTAACATTAAAGCCTATTTGACTAACTCTGCCATTCATACCCCACCACCCCCACGTCTCCTGTGTTCCTTACTGCTGTGGTCACTATGCACCTGGACACTTTTAATTTCCAAACCATTTATTTATTCCTCGGGTTTCACTATCATCAAGAACTTTGGATATGGAAACCCAGTTAGCAGGAGCCTGAAAGCAGGATGATGAATAAAACACAAGGCAAACATCTAATTTCATGGATGCCAAATGAGTGAGGGATCTGTTGGCCAGGGGCATATGTATCCAGTACTTGCCAATCAGAAAATGATATGCTTCTAAGTGCTAAATATTGTTATCCTAAAGAGTGGTTCTTAAGTTTTATTTTACATCTGAGAGAGGATGTGAAAATGCCCCCAGCAGGTAAAACTTGGGTATCTGCGTTTTCCACAGGCTCCCCAAGTGTGTCTGGTGGGCACAGAAGTGACACAGCATCAGGCATTTTTATATCCCACCACCTTGAGCTTTGAAGGTGCTCCACCATTCTTTGTTGAAGGCCTGTCTACAGAGAGAATGAATGAATGAGCAAATGGTGAATTGGGGGTCTTGTCAATGGCACCTAGTCTTTGCTAACGGATTAGAAAATTTGTGATTTGCAGATTAGCCTCACTCAGCCCAAACTGTGATGTCTGCCTTTGAAGTTTTGATTTGATTAAAACATGTTTAGCAAGGAACAATGACTTTCTGAAATACCAGAAATTATGCAGTTCTGAGGAGCTCTGTGGGGAACAAGCAATTTGGGCAACAAAATCGGGTCTTTGTGAACCTGGGGAGGCTGCTCTGCAAGCCTGTATTGGGGCCAAACATCTGATTCCTCTTAATACATTCTGTCCTTGTTTCGTTCCTTCTCATCTCTTGCTTCTGGGTCCTGAGATTTCCCTAACTGCCAGGATTGAATGATCTCAAAATTAGGCTGAGCCTGTTCCCACAGTGCTGGGGCCTGGGGCACAGACAAGATTCTCTCTCCATGGAAAGATGTGTAGGTCACTTTCTCTCCCACCCTCAGTCTCTGTCACCAAGTTATTTTGCCCAGCATCATTTGCAGGGCACTGGGGCTGCTCCTTCAGAGGGAGCACTGACTCTGACTTCTGACTCATCTATTTAAATCACAGCTTTGCCCCTTTCCAGATGAGAAAATCTGCCTTAGGAGATGTCTATGAGGGTTGTAGCAGATAAAGAAGCAATATTGCATAATGGATAAAGGAAGGCCCTGGAGCCCACTTGCCACTTACTAGTTTGGACACCTTACTTAACCTACCTGTGACCCAGTTTCCTCATAAGTAAACAGGGGTTAATAATCATAACTAATGCCATGTAATCACTTTAAGAACTGAATGAATTTAATACATTTAAGGACTGAGATTATGTTGTGATCCATGGTTATCCCTCCATAAGCATTGCGTATTGTTATAAATGTTGTAAAAATGACAATGGTAATGGTCACTGTTGAACGACTTTCACTCAGAGAATGGAAAACTGTCTCTTCCCCTTTATGGGGAAGAGATTCTTGGCACCTCTTTTCCCCAAAACCCCTCATCCTTATTTTGGCATTTATCTCTCTAAATGGTTGCAATGGGGTGCTGCTGAGTCATCTGAGGACATAGGGACCTATGTCATGAAGAAATGCTGGAAGGGGAGCCAGCGGGAGAGAGATTGCACATTTCTGAGTCAGGAGTGAGTCAGCTGGTGGTCTGTGCCTTGCTCCACCATGGAGCCGAGACGGGCCAGTGGACACTCTCAGACATCTTCAGTTTCATCTGCAACATGGCTAAGTGCTCAGCTGAGCAAATCCAGTCTGCCCAATAGATGTCATACTGCCTGACTAGTTACCTAGCACACACCCCTCTCTGACCTCCCTTCCCCACTTCTTCCTGCCTTCACATCCTCGTCTCTCCTTTTCCCCCATCACTCCCTCTTTCCCCCTTTCTTTGCTTTTGACTGTTCTTTACTTCTTTATCATTTCCCTTCCTCTTCATTTCCTTTTCCCCCCTTCTTTTGCTTTCCCTTATATATTGCTGTCCCTGTTGGCTTCCCCATCTTCCTCTCCCCTTTATTCTTCTTCTTGCCATCTTAATTTTTTCTCTTTTCCTTAGGAGAACTGGACAACCTACAATTTTAAGTCTTCCCTCCTTGTCTTTCTTCAGACAGTCTAAGACCAGGAGTTATCAAACTTTTTCTAGAAAGGGCCAGATAGTAAATAGTTGGAGCTTTGCAGGTCATATGGTTTTTGTTGCAACAACTCAACTCTACTGTTGTACTGTGAAAACAGCCACAGACAATACAAGAACGGATGGATGTAGATGTGTTTCAATAACACTTTATTTTCAAGAACAGGCAGTGGCTGGATTTGGGCCGTGGCCACAGTTTTGGCCATAGTTTGCCACTTCCTGTGGAAAATACTCTTTCTCTTGTTTACCAACTTGACCACAAACCACAAACTCCTCAGTAAGAATTTATGATCTGCTCCAGTTCTAAAACACAGAGAAAATGCCGTCTTGCTCATTATATCCATTCCAGAGGATTTGCGTTAAAAAAAAATAAGTAAAACAGAAGTATTTGACTACAATTGCACACAGATTAGACAGTGGAGGAATCTGTCTTCTGTCTTATACTAATATGGGTTCAGAGACTTAAGAAGGCTGTCAGATTGAATAGTGATTACCTTGTGTCTTTCTCTCCTGAGAGCTATCTAACGCTCTTCCTAAAGAAAATAGGATCCCGTTTATCAGAAAAAATATTTAATTGATAAAATAAGCCCTGTAAAAGTATATCTGTAATGTCATCAAATCTATTCATTTATTTATTCAGCAAATTTTATGCATGCACCTACTGTGTGCCAGGCTCAGTAGTGAGTCCCGAGGGGAGAGAGAAGCAACAGGAATGGGCATGATAGTGTCTTCCCTCAACGGACTTACAATGCAGTGCACTGCCATGGGCCAGGGGACATAGACAGGTCAGCAACGATTAGTGATTAGGCATCTAATACGTGCCAAGCACTAGGCTAGTTTCTTCATGTTTTTTTCTCACACTTATTCCTTAAACAACTCTAATTTAAAGATGAGGAAACTGGAACTCAAAAATTTATTTGCCCAGTCATACAGCTAGGAAGTTATAGAACCCTTCACTTGCTTTGCTAAATGCCACACTAATGCTATAAGTAGGGAGCTAAAGGAGTTTATAGTTCATAAAGGCATCTAGTCGAGAGCTGTGGCCCTTTAGGAAGTCTTCACAGATGGACATATGAGCTGAAGGATGGGCCAAATGTCCTACCAAAAACTGGGGTTAGGAGAAAAGGGAAGAAGGAATTCCATTGATAAAAGAACTCAAATTTTTAAAGATGGTGGAATTGCAGATGCTGTAGAAAGTTGAATGGGGAATGTATTTAGGAGTGAACAGGCCTTCAGCAATTTCTGCAGTGAACACTGCCATACCAATTCTAAGCCAACCCTAAGAAGATGGGCTGCAAAGGCTGCTCACCAATGTATTCATCCTCAGAGCAGAGGCATTGGTGGTCATCACTACCCAAGCTGTGAGGGTGTCCAGCTCTCTCAGAGACTTGGACGTCAGTCCAAAGATATTAAGCTGGGAAGCTGGACAAGGGCAGTGCTAAGGATATTAGCAACCCATCCAGTGGCTCAGAGCAATTTATGAGAATCTTAATTAGATACACAGAGAACTTCTGTAATCACACAAACATTCTGTACCCTGGCTGGCAGCATGGGGTCCCATGCCATCCAAAGCCACTTTGCATGCTTCAGTAGAAGAGCAGCCAACAAATAAAGAAACCAGGAATGTTAACATTGCCTCATTGGGAAGTGGGGAGCAGGACTCTCCAAGGACCCTGCTCCAGCACTCCCCCACTCCAAGACATGTGAGCATCTTTATCCTGGAGCGGTGCTTTCCAAAGCTCTGGAGTCAAATGCAGCAAGATTCCATATTACTACAAGAGCAGAGTGTGCGTCCCTTTCAATTTGTTACCAATCTGGACGAGTCTTTAAAATGATTGCTTGCAAACTTGCAGGACAAAAGGGACAAAGGGAGTGAATAGGTACCCAATATACTTCAACTATTTCATACATATCTACCTTATATGCCCCAGTATGATATAACTAGGGTCACTAGCTAGTCTTAAAACTGAGAGAATCCCCACAAAATGTGTTGAGTTGGTCACCTATTTAACAAAATATTAATACAATAGATACACCCTGGCTGGTTTGGCTCAGTGGATTGAGCGTCGGCCTGTGAGCTAAGTGTCGCTGGTTTGATCTTCCAGTCAGGGCACATCAGAGAAGGAAAACTCTGACTCCAAAAAACCTCCGCTGCCTTGCGGCATACCTCTTCAGGGGAAAGGCTAAGGGAGTAAACCCCGAAAGAAAATCCGGAGCCAGAGTCCCTAAGGCGGTTTGACGTTGTAGTCAACACCGGCAACTCCTGCGGCGCACCTGAAACCAAGCTGTATTGACTCTGTCTTTCCCTTGGACCCTTCAGCTGCGAAGACAGGGGGGGTCTGCTGCATGGGCAACAGCAGACCCTCCATATCACCCTGCCCAGGCTCTGTAGCTTCAGCTTCACTGGAGAGGACACTCCAGCATCATCGCAAGATGTCGATTCAACACGGGAGGAGACAGATACCGTGTCACTCCCGAGTCGGACTGCACAGCCATTCTCAGCGGTGCAGATAGACTCTTAAGAAGCTACACCATCGTCTCTCGAGATGGACGGCTGCCGAAATACAATAGATATATGTATCACATCTTTCAAGTGTTTCACATATGATATCTATCACATATACCTAAATAGGATGTAAAGTACAACAGGATATACCATATAAATAATTTATAATAATATATGGTAACTACATATATTTAATATTATTTGTTCAATGAATTCAGACTAGTAATGTCTCAAACATGGACAAGTAATATATTTCTGAGTTTGAAAATAAACCAACACCATGAAAAGTGAGCAAAGTACAAAATGGAAGATTAAATGCTTGTCCATGCTAAAGCATATTACTTGTAACTAAGGTGATCTGGCCACTAGCATGGTTTAATGGAAAGATTATCAGAACTGCAGTCACATAAACAGGGTTCAGTTTTACAATCTATACAGAGTGCTGTTCATAGACCAGCAGCATCAACATCACCTGGGAACTTATCAGAAATGCAGAGTCCTGGGCTACTCCTCCCCAGACCTGCTGAAATAATAATCCTCAGGTGACTCCTGCTCATGTTAGAGTTTGAGAAGCTCTGCTGTAGCTCATTTAACCTAACAGAGCCTCATTTTCCTGGTCTACAAAATGGAGATACTAATATCAGAATGTTATACGAAGAGTTACTAAAATCATTTGTGATGTACTTGAGTGTGAGCTCAAAAACAATCATTTTCTTCCTTTTTTTTAAAGCTCTACTTGCTTCTGAATAATATTATTATACAATCTGTTCTCCTCAATATCTTTTTACTGGCTGCATACATCAAAAGAGTGTTAAGCTCTCTAATCTTCCTTCTTTCTTTCTCTTCAAATCCCAGAGTCACATAAAAAGTTACAAAATCAATGAAATTGGTAGGACCTATGAGATCTCCTATTCAACCTCCCCTTTGAAGACAGAGGTGTCATTTTTAGGCTCCAGATTTACTCAATATTTATGTTTTCATTCAAGTGTTACCTTTTAGGTGCTAGAGAGATACCAGGTAACCAACAGATATTTGCTGGTCACTGAATAAGTTAATGAATGAAGCTCTATTAACTCTGGCCCATTTTATTCTTTGTCTAAACCTCACTGCACTCATTTTCCTTGTGACTTTTTCAGTACTTTTAATTCCTCCATTAAAAAAATTGTTTATCTCATATTTCCCCTTGACTACTTTCTAACCTACCCAAGACACCTAAGAATACACACACACACTCACACACACACACACACACACACATGTGTATATTACTTCATATATATGAGTTATTATAAATACAGTCAACCCTAGCCAGTATGGCTCAGTTGGTTGGAGCATTGCATTGTTCCATAAACCAGAAAGTCATAGGTTCAATCCCTGGTCAGGGCACATACCTAGGTTGTGGATTTGGTCACTGGTCGGGCATGTGCAAGAGGCAACTCATTAATGTTTCTCTGTCACGTTGAGGATTCTCTCCATCCCTCCCCTCTTCTCTCTCTAAAATCAATAAGCATGTCCTTGGGTGAAGATTTTTTAAAATGTTCATATTTTGAAATTAGATATTTTAACCCATCAACTGGACTGTAAGTTCCCAGAAGGAAAAAAGAAAAAGACTATGACATTTCCTTCTTGGAACATCAGTGCCTAGGAAGGTATATTTCTCAGTAAATGTTAGATATTCATGATCAAAGCTAAAAAGTACCTATGAATATTGTTACTAAACTACTGAGAGCAAAGATCCCCATGATGCACTCCACTATTTCAGAAAGGACACAATGATTATACAGAAAAAAGAAAGTAAGGTCTTATTGGGACCCTATGTATCTCTTTAGGCAGATGGGTAGCCCTTTTCCTAGGGAGATGCCTTGCAGGTTTCACATAAGAGGTTCTCCCAATAACCAAACACCCTACTCAAAGGTTGTATTTATACAGCTCATTAAGAAAGTTTTTTATACTTTTGACACTCATTACACTCGTAATTGTCCACCAAAGCTACTCTATAACAAGAGATAAACACTCCATTCTAGAGAATGAATAATAATTAGGTACTGCTCAAACTGTGCTCTTTACAGGTCTAATTTTAGAGCATAATTAATCCTGCTGAAGTTGCATAAGATAAGTGAAATATTTATGCAGCTCTGTTAATTTATGTATTTACTCCTAGAGAGATATTCAGAATTAGACATGGCTTTCCGTGAAGATGTTAAGATGCACTCTGGAGCAATGTCATTTTCTCTCCAATGTCTTTGCCTCCAGATGGTCTCTAAAGATGAAGCTGAGAAGATACATTTCCCAACTCTGACAGTCTGACCAGGAAAGCAATGAGCCAGAACATATTTATAAGAATCTAGATGCTCTGCTAATACGAGAAACATGTCTCTGACCTATCAAAATGCCTTTATTTGTTTATTTTTATTTGCCAAAAAGAGGACATTTTCTGTTGTTTCCATGATACTAACTTGACCATGTTATCACCAGTACAATACTAAATAACGTGTGTTGAGTATTGGAGGTGTTGTACATAGACAGTGATAATGATAATGAGGAAGAGGAGGAGGGGAAAGATGGTGATGGCGGTGATGATGGTGTTGGTGTTGCTAATTATGGTGGTAATGATAATGATGATGGTAATGATAATGATGGTGATGGTAGTGGTGGTGGTGATGATGGCGATGATAATAGTGTTGGTGATAGTGATGGTAACAGTTATCACTTATTGAACCATTTCTGTTTTCAGGTACTATTTAGCTAAGCTCTTTACATGCATTGTCTCATTTCATCCTCATATCAGGCAAATATTTTTATAGTCACTCACAGATGAGGCTAAGAAAATCACCTCTTTTGCAGAATTATTTATAAATGGGACAATAGATTTGGTTCACATATGCATAAATTACTTCTTCCTGAAGGATCTATAAATCTCAAGTGTCTAATTAGTCAACTTTAAAAGACGTCTTAGAGAATTAAATGTAATGGGAGTCTTACATAATTGACCCCCTTCTACAGTAACATCCCTTAAATAGAGGCCTTGCCCCTGACTAGGTAGGGGACTCGCAAGCTCTCTAAACTTCAGTTTTCTCTTCTGTTAAAGGGGTGTAAGCAATATTTCACTTCATAAGATTGTTATGAATATTAAATTAAAGAACACATGTAATGTATCCAGTATGATAATTGGCATATTCTATTCCCTAAATATGTGGCTGTTTCATAACAGATTCTGCATAGTGACAGCAATAGTAGGTAGGAGTAGAGTTAGAATTCATTATTTGACATCTATCCATCATATTTAAAAGTTTCCCATCAAACGAAGCACATTCCAACACTAATCATTGATCCATGTATGTATTTATTCATGAGATTCTTCACTGACCAGTTATCTATTATGTTCAGTATTTTGTTGTGTTTGCTGCCTGTAAACAAGACTCTTGTTTACTGACTAGTTCACCCCATGTAGAGTTGCTTAGGCAACTACTGTGGTAGCTAGAATGATTAGCCCCAATTCTTCATGCTTCTCTGTGTCTATACCCCTTGTCATATAACTCCAAAACTCCAAAACTCCTGAATGCACTTCTGATCCTTTGACCTTGGGCTTGGCCATCTGACTTGCTTTAGACAGAAAGGTGTTAGTAGCTGTGAATGTGACAAAGCAGATACTTGAAATGTACGTGTGCAGTTAGGTGTTCTTTTTTGTGACTCTGACATAGCCAAGAAAAGAGCTTCTCCTAGATAGCTGCTGACCTTTCAGACTGAGACCCAAAATAAGCACACATGGAGCAGAGACCAGAGTTGATCCATGAGTTTGCAGAGGGAGTAGAGTCATCGTGACCATCACAGCCTGAGGCAGAGCTTCTCCACTCAACCTGCACTCCCATGAGCAAAAACAAATGCTTATTGTTGTATGCCTCAAATATTTTACAGCAATAGCTGGCCAGCACAGCCACAAAGCACTATGACACAGCAGAGAACATGGCCTGTGATCTGAGGAAGGTACAAGCAAAAGTCCTATAATGAATTTAAAAAAATCAGATGTTCTTATTTGGGAATTAAATCTGAAGCACATTTACATTTCTTGATAGCACTGTGAGAATCTAGGGTTCAATTCTGAAAGAAGAAAAAGGAGGAGGAGCTGCAAGGAATTATATACTTGGTTCAAATTCACACTAACCCTCTGCACTAACCTCTGCCCATTTCAATGCCATCTAGTCAGGTAGTTCCAAGATTTTCCTCCCCTGACTCTAGACAGGCATAGCATATTCTATAATCACTCTGATTGTAGCCTCCACTTGTTTTTGAATACAGATTCTGCCCTATGTTCTGAGTGTCTGTACCCTACTCACACTTATTCAAGTGTTCAGGGTTAATCTGCCATATCTGCCGGCTTTGTTTTTCCTATCTCAGTGCTGGCAATTCAAAACAAAATGAACTGGCCCTTTGAGCCACAACAGGACTCTAAAAATGATGCCATGGAACAAGCTGTGGTGAAATCACCAGCTAGAAGACAGAGAAGGACAGACAGAAGAAAACGTTGCTGGACACAGAGTTGACCCAATTAGCTCTGTGGTTCCATGAGTGCCAAAATCCCATTACACTGTAATCCCCTTGAGGGTGGAAGCATTTTGTTTTTGCATGATATTAAGGCATTTTGTTTTTGCATGATATTAAGTCAAAAAGTGGATTGTAGAGAAAATCCATGAGATTTCTACTCCCTATTCCTTTTCTAGAAATTGCTTCTCTTTCATTCCTTCATGAGATAGTAACAGGAGCTGTTGTGTTACTACAATATAACCCCACCTTTTATTCACATCTGATGGGTCCAGGAAAGAGTCCTTGACCCAAAATGTGCCAAGAATTCTTTCTCTGGAATTCGAAATTTAGAATAGAGAGACAAGAGATGGGGTCTTATCTTAAGCTAGTTATGTAATGTCAGTTCTCCAGAGCTCAGTTTCACAGCTCTAGTATTACTAGCACTTGGAGTCAGATAATTCCATTTTGAGATATGGTGGGGAGGTTATGCTGGACCTGGTAAGATGTTTGCCAGAATCCCTCATCCATGGCCTCTACCCTTTGAATGCCAGTAACAGACCATCAAAAATGTCCCCAGACATAGCCAAGTGCCCCCCTGAGGGGAAAAATCCTTCCTGCTCTTGAGAACCACCGCTGCAGAGAGAGAACCCGTGAATCCGTGCCACTGAGGCCCCAGTACTGCCCTAGTTGCTGTTTTTCCTCTAAATCTCAACCCTTTCCAAAATTCACTGAGAAGGACACTTCTGCATCCTTGAAATAAGTTCCTTTAAAGAATGTAGTTATCTATAACTGGTTCCATTATAAGAAACCCAAAGAACCATGGTATCATGTGATAGGCACACAACAAATAATTTCAGTGTGCAAGTTTATCATGCAAATATCCATTGGAAAGCCAATGATAACAGGAAGTGCAAGGGTCTCAAGTCCTGCAAAGGAGGGGCCCACCCAAGGTCTTACCATCACCCACAAACTGCAGCAGGGCCAGGTCTATCTGCCTCTTCCAAGGGGAGCCCTTCTGGAGGGCAATTCCATAACCAGTGGTGGCAAAGATGTATCCACTCCCGATGGTCACCAGCTTGCAGCCTTCGTCCCGCCCAGCCTTGTAATTCAAGACTGCCGCGTCATAGATGAAAGCGTCCAGTTTCCTGCAATAACAAGAAACCAGGGGGTCATGGGAGTGGCAGAGTACTGTATTGGGGCCCAGATCCCGAGGGCTGATCCCACACCACACACTTTATTTCATGCTGGAGATGGTGACTCATGGCTGCTCCATCTTCTCATCATAAAGCGATCTATTTTTAATGAGGAGGTAAAAGCCAGAACCTTTTCTCTCCAAGTTACAAAAAGAAGCTAAATAAAAACATGAGAATCCTTATGCCCAAGTAAGTAAACAGTTGATTTTGCTGGTTTGTGAAGTGTTGCCTTTAGCACTCCCAACAGTGGAGAACAGCAGTCTACTTAGAACAGTTGCTTCAGAACCAAGTAAACTATTAACAGGCAGGAGGATTCAGTGCTGGTGCACAGGAAGGGGAGGGGAACTAAATAAAAATAAGGTTTCTTCCTCCCCAAAGAAACATGCTTACTGTGTATTTACATTATAAAAATGATTATATAATAGTTTTTAGAAACCCAAATAAATAGAAAACATTAAGAATATAATGAAAATTAAAATTGTCCATAACTCCATAACTCAGAGGCAACCTCTGCTAACATATTGGTGAACAACCTTCCAAATTTATGCACGTACACACATACACAGAATCACATATACACACACATGTTTTAAAACAGGGGTTGGTAACTCTCCTGTAAAGATAAGATAATCATTATTTAAGCTTTGTGGGCAGGCAACTACTCTACTCTGCTGTTGAAACATGTTATGGGCTGAATTGTGTCCCCCGCCCCAGAATTCATATGTTGAAGTCCTAACCCCCAGAACCTCAAAATACGATCTTATTTACAGATTGGGTCATTGTAGGTGTTACTGGTTAAAATGAGATCATACTGAATAGGGCGGGTCCTTAATCTAATCTGACTGGTGTTCTTATAAAAAAGGGGAAATCTGGCCAGAGACACACAGGGAGAACCCCATGTGAAGGTTGGAGTGATGCTGTCACAGTCTAGGAACTACCAGAGGCTCGGAGAGAGGCTGGAACAAACCCTTTCCTAGCACCTTCAGAGGGAGCATGGCCCTGTTAACACCTTGATCACAGACTACCAGGCTCCAGGACTATGTGACAAATAATCTTGTTGTTTAACCCTCTCAATATGTGGTATGTTTTATGGCAGCCCTAGGAACTAACACACAGCACGGAAGCAGCCATAGATAATACATAAATGAATGAACTCAGCTCTGTTCTGCTAAAAGGCTGTTTACAACAACAGATTGGCCCATGAGCCATTGTTTGCCAACCTTTGTTTTAACCCCCCAAATGTGATTATACCACACAAACTATTTCACAAATTGCTTTCTTTTCTCATTTCATACCACACATAGTGAACATGTTTCATGTCAACAAACATAGTACTTCTTTTGGATACATTTATTTTTACTGAGGTATAACTTATATGAAATAAAGTGTTAGATAAAATTTGGCACATGTACACATCCTTGAGATCACCACGCAGATCAAGGTATAGAACACCATCATCCTAGGAGTCCTGCATGCCCCTACCAGTCAGCACCCCCCAAAAGGCGAGCACCATGTAACCCCCTCAATGGCATCCCTGTGCTTCATTCATTACCTAGATCCTTATTAGCAGGGGTGCATATTGTTTCCAGTTTTTAAAGTTATTTAACAAGGCTGGAATTATCACCTTTGAACATGGGGATGAATAATCACTTCTAAAGTAGGTAGGAAAATGAAATCAGAGATCACTTAACTTCCTGGCACTTTCTCAACTTTACTGCCTTTCTTTAACACAAAAACATAAAACAGTGAAGCAAAGAAAAATAACAGTGGCAGGGAGAGGATGTAAATGCTGCAACCTTTCAGAGACAGCTGCTGAGGACTCCCTATGGCAACAGATTGTTTGGAAGGTTTACAGCGGCATTCTTCATTTTAAATTTTTTGTTTCTGTAATGGTTAGAGGTAGGGTGAGACTACAAGGCTTATCTCACCAACAGAAAGACCCTGAAGCTTTTATCCAAAAATTTAGGATTAGAGACACGGTTTTATACTCTAAGAGTATTCAAAGGGGATCAGATCATCCAAGCAGAACAGTAAGAAAACTGGGCATTGTCAATGGTGATGGCAAACCAGTGCTGACAAACCAAGAGGAAACAGCCTTTCTCCACAGCGAGCAACACTGAGACCTGTGGAAATAAGGGATGGGGAGTTTTAAAAGATTGATTTGTGTGTGACGGCTATAGGGGGCTATAGGAGGTGCGTGACTGGAGCAGTGGGTCAGTAGGTAGAAGATAGCTGAGTTCTAGTCCAGATTCAGATGATAGTGCATCCTCAGGAAAGTCACTTCCTTCTTTTGTATGGTTGGTGGTACTGCTGAGAAATTCACCAAACTGTGGCATCTTATAATGCTGCAAGCTAATAATTACCTCTGGTGCTCTTCATAGGGAAGCCGAGACTCTGGATAACACGTGTTTTCTGAAGACTTCAGGTCATGGATGGCATCTCTCCTCTTGGTGAAGTTGGGTGCTTGCAATGTTCCTACTTCACATATCAAAGTTACCACGGAGATGCCAAGAACCTGGGTTTTATTAAGACTTTCTAAGCCTCTCTTCTCTCAATTCCTCAAAAAATAATCATAAATACACACACATGTGTGCACAGGGGCATTCAAATGTTAAGGCCACATGTTGGTGTTCATGGGGTGAAACTTTTCCCCATCCTGTTAACCCACCCCATGGTGACGCATTTCAGGGCCGGCAATCTGAAACTGTACCTGGCAACCACATGAGACATGTCCAGCTGTGGTTTAAATCATGAAGCACAGATTTTAGCAATCATTACCATTTTTCACAACAAATCTTTTTCTCCATTTAAAGAAAAATATTCCCATCATTAAAAAGAAAAATGAAAAATCACTGACATTCTCAAGAGTGAGATTTGTGGTCAAAGTGTTTGAGTAAGGAGTGAACAATAACTGACCTTTGTGGGATGCTGGGAATAAAGTGAGGCTATATAAGTAAAATGTGCACAATCACACACAAATGCATCCAGTCAACCTCAGACTTGATGGCAAAGGGACTCACAAATTTTATGCATTCTATGCGACAAATCCAGTCCTAAATATTTTATATGTGTTATCTCATGTCCATTACTCCTTCTAAGTATGTAGATTTACATACTACTGCCATCCCCATTGTGAGAGGAGACACAAAGTCACTGAGAGGTAAAGTGACTCTACACCACCACCCAGCTTAGAAGTGTCAAAGCAGCATTTGGACTTAGCACAGTCTGATACCAAAGGCCACAAAATAACCACTGCCACCATGTGATCCATAAGACTTGTGAAATAAATAAGGCAGCTCTATTACTTATAAAATTTGGACTGGGGATTACAGCTTTAAATCAAACTCAATGATATAAAAAAGAAAGCAAGGGTAAGACCAGAATAGAATTTTTAAAGGTTTAGTGGGTTTTTTTTTTGTTGTTGTTTATTCATTTGTTTTTGTTTTATCAGTTTCTTGTGTCTCTTTCTCAACAGATGCATAGTTGTGTAAGGTCTGGAGTGACTTCACATAGAACATCTCTGGTCCATTTGTTCAGGAGATGTTTAGGCATAGATGGCCATAGCTTCTTGTTCAAGGTAAAGGTAAGAAAGAGGAAAAGGCTATCTGGAACTGAAGCCCTATTTAGACCAAAAGCGCTTGGGGGACTGGAGTTGTGATTGCTGGAGACAGAGGGATATATTAGGCTGCCGCATGGTAATTGGCAGCTCTGGGTTTGGAACATCGCAGAGATGAAAGGCTGGCACTGGGGGAAAGAGGCTCTCAGAACTCACAGCAGTCAGCTGGGTGCATGAGGGCTCACAGGTAAGGAACCCAGTATGCTTCTCTGCTCTGCATTTTCTTCTGCTTTTCAAGAGGAAATCATCTTTGTTCCTGCCTTCCCAGCTTCTGCCGAGGTTACATGGCTGTCACTGGCTACGTGCTTCTCCTACTGGGCAGAGGAGGCTCAAAGATAAGGATCAGAGACCTGTGATAGGGACAGAGCCCCTGCTCAACCCAACTCTACTCCCTACAGAAGGCTGATTATTTTTCCAAACACTTGTGACAAGTGAAATGGCACCTGGGCTCCCCAACATGAGGGCTGAAACAGAATGGGAGCCTGAAGAGAATGCTGTGCTGGCTTCATGACATCCCCACCCCCTGCCGTGTGGGCGCTGTCATCCTCTCCCTGTCACCAGCAGTCCGCAATGAGAGCGAATGATTACAAATGACAGTAATTCAGAATGAGAGGGGGAAATAAGACAACCTTTCAGCAAATTTGCAAAGAAGCAAAGTGAGAAAGATTTTCACCTGCACCCCATGCTGCTTTAACCAGGCATCTTCCTGCCCAATTTTTCAACAACTCTGAAGAGCTGCTACAGCTTGCTGGAGTGTGTAGATCTGATCCTATTACTTCGGTTGGTCTTTCTTACACCTGTGCGATGGCCTGAAGGTTCACTCTAGCTCCAAAACTGTTCGTGCGCAAATCTGATTCCCCTAACACAAAGGTAGACCATGGTCCCTTTGAGAGTGGGAACTTGAATTGTGAAGTAGCTTGACATTTCCTAATCAAAAGTTTCTGGTTTTAGCTCTTCATCTCCTTATACATGTTTTCAGATGCTCTCTGGGGGTCCCAACATATTTAAAGGCTAATTATATAGTTAAAGTTAATTATTCATTCATTAACATTCAAGAAGCCTTTAACAAGACATTGACTTGTTCTGATGAATTAATGAAACCTCCTTGTGTGTGTGTGTGTGTGTGTGTGTGTGTGTGTGTGTGTATGTTGGAGGTCTAGTTTAAAGTGTTACTGAAAATTAAACATCTCTTTGATGATAACTGAATGTAATTTCTTTAGGTCACATCGAAGCTTGCTAGGAAGAGAAACACATCACCCAGTGATTTAAGCCAGTCAGCACGTGCAGGCCACTATGGAACAGTGGATGGGGTTCAGGTCCACTTCTGTTGGCTCCACAAATGAGGCGTAGTTCTGAGACCTCTTGCAGCTTCGGCTTTCTCATCTGTGAGCTGGGGGAATAACAGCTCTCTCACAGGGCTGGTTGTTGGATCGATGAAAATGGAAGTGAAGGTGTTCTATAAACTGCAGATTCTGGTGCAAATCCAGGAGGTCATTGAGGCAGTGAGGACTGCATTGGTCAGGGAAGCAATAGTGATGCAGACCATCACCAAGCACCTAGAACAGGGTTATTAATGGGTGAAGGGCATTCATGGGCCCAAGAAGTGGTACCACTGAGACATGACAACCTTTGCATGCCTCTGCTTAGGCAAGAGACACTCACATCCACAGAAACTACACCTGCCATCAGCATGGAATGGTCTAAAACTGGCTTTAGGAAAGTGGCTTAGAATCACACTTTGACTCTAGTTTGTGAATACAAAGTTTAATGCATTTTCAATAAGGAAGCATTTTTCAGAGCAAACTCCATTAAGCTAATTTAATTCCTAGATTGATGTCTTACATAGCATAGTTAAATTCTTTCCTTTTTTTTTTTTTTTGAGACTATTTTCAGTGCAATCAATTCTTTAGTGTTTAAATTTATAAGACTTTGATTCATTGATCAGCATTTGAACCACAAGTTTTACTGATTTATAACTTCTGCTATATTGACTTTTCTTTTGTGGTTATTATTTCCATCAAGTCCTATGCTCCTGGGTCAAAATTGTGCAGAGATCAAAAATTGACCAAGAAGATTTGAGGCATCTATAGATTTTTAGTCAATAACAAATTTCACCCTGTGTGCTTTCAACTCTTGTGAGTTTAATTTGTGTTAATTATTTCTACCAGGAATAGTCACTGTGAATTGGGTGAAAAAACAAACTGGTGGCTAATATTTATTTTTTAACTGAGAACATTCTGAGCAAGACAGAGAGAGGTGCAGAGGTAGAGGGAGGAAACAAGGGAGGGAGAGAGAGGGCATGATACAGATGGAGGCAGGCATCAAGCAAAACAGAAAGACAGTGAGAGAGAAAGAGATAGAAGGAAAAGAACAAGAGAGTGAGGAAAAGAGACAGAAAGACTCAGAGAGGGAGAGAATAAGAGGGAGATGGACTTACAGGGAGAGAAACAAAGAAGAAGGGAGAGAGAGAGAATCAAGGAAGAGAGGGAGAGATGGGGGTAGAGGAGAGAGAGGGAGGGAGAGGGGTGGGAAGGAAAGAGAGAGAGAGAGAGAGAGCAAACACTGGAGATGGGGTGAACACACTTTGCCTGTTGACTAATAATTTCAAAAACAGGGAAGAGTTAAAATAATACAGAACCTCTGCTTTGTTTCTGTTAAATTTAACATTAGGCCCAAACTAACCATGTCCAAAAACTTGATAGATCATGTAATGCAGTCTTTTAATTTTTCAGAAAAGGAAACTGAGGCCCAGAGATCTCTGCCCAAGGCGTTCCACAGTTAGTGATTCCAGAACAGTCTACTGTTACTTGCTAAAGCAATGTGCCTCTGGGCGTCCCTGCAGGGATTCCCAAATCCAAAGGCAAGCCCTCAGGTGAGATGTGGGGTCAGAGGAATAAGATGCAGGATGGTGGGAAAGTCTGTTTAAGAGGTTAATTAACTCCTCCAAGGTCCCACAGTGGGCCATTAGCAGAGAGGGAATTCAAATCCAGGATGCTTAGCTTTTAAGCATCATATTATCCTGGTAGTGATAAATGATCTGCTAAACCTGTCACACACCAGGACTACAGGACAGGGAATCTCACAGGCCAGAAAATAGGAAAATGAAAGAGATAATGGGAAAAGAATCAATATTTCATAAAAACCCTATTATCTGTCTCCTAGAGTGCTGGGCACTTTTCCTAAGTCAATTCACTCAATTCTCAAAGAAATTCCGGAAGGCAGTCTCAAAGAGGTTATTTAATGTGCCAAAGCTCACACAGCTGGCAATTATCAGAGCCAGTGTAGGAAACTAGGTATTTCTGCACCAGGAGGCCACTCAGAAAATAAGTCAATCAATCAATCAATCAATTAGCTAAGACTGAAGTTTTCAAGACAGTATGACTACTTTGACCCAGAAAATCTACTTTTTGTGATCATTCCTACATAACTACTTGTGAACGTGCACAGAAGACTCATCAAGGTTTTAACACAGTCAAGCGACTGATATTCCCCAGAGGGACATGGTTAAATAGAATGTGATATGATGCACGCATACCATGGAATTGTTCCAGCAGCCAGAGAAAATAAAGAAAAAGACACTTACAGATATGGAAGGCTCTTCAAAACATATGATTAATTGAAAACCAAACTGTGACATATTGTATAGTTTAACCCATTCATTCATCCCACAGAATGAAGTTTTATAATTATGTGTAGACATATAAATATATGCAAACACATAACAAACGTCTAGGAGAAATGGCATGAAATCAAACAGATAGCAGAGCTTACCTGGTGGTGGGGTGGTTTGAGATTGGAACATGGTCAAGGAGATGCTTATACGTTTGTATTTTTTTACAATGAGAATATATTTTTAACGAGAAGCAATACAGCACAGTGGTTAAGGGCACAGACACTAGAGCCAGTTCAACTCCCTACCCTGAAGCTGACCAAACAAGTGACGTAACCTCTCTGCACAACAGCGTCTCTGTGTATACACAGTGGAGCTGTTGGGTGTCCCAACCTCAGGGGGTCGCTATGAAAATTAAATGAGAAATTACAGGTAAAATGCTTATAACAGCACCTGGCACAGAGTGAGGACCACCAAACAACTGAGATTAAGACGCTGGGATGGAGAAGGCACAGAAAACCAGCCAGCATAATTATCACATTGGTTGGTGGTAGGGGTTCACGTGCAAGAGCCCATGTTGCATACATGTGCACTGAGCATTGGGTGGGTCTGGCGTCACTCCCAGAAGCACCCACTCAGTGGAGCACCAAGCACTGAGGGCTCGCCCCACACCCAGACAGCAGAGGAGAGCCCTCCGTGCCTGCTGAGGTCAGACACCTGTCAGAAGATGGTGTTGGAAAGACCACACTGTAACCCAGGTGACTGTTGTGAGTTGAGGTGTCCCCAAAAACCTCAGAACATGACCTTATTTAGAAACTGGCTCTTTGAAGACTTAATAGTTAAGGATCTCAAAAAGAAATCCTAGATTTAGGAGGGCTCTAAATCCAATGACTTAGAAGAAGAATCTTTTGTAAGAAGAGGTGACACCTAGGGGAGAAGGCCAGACAGAGACGAAGGCAAAGATGAATGATGCAGCCACAAGCTGAAGAGCGTCTGGAGCCCCTGGAAGCTGGGCCAGGTAAGGAAGGATCCTCCCTTGGAGACTTCAGAGGGAGCGTGGCCCTGTGACACCTGGAGTTTGGACTTCTGGTTTCCAGAACTGTGAGAAAATATATTTCTATTGCTTTAAACCCCCCAAGTTTGTTAACTTGTTATGGCAGCCACAGGAACCTACTACAGGGGGGCAACCTGATGGGGTGGTACCTGAGTTTCTATCACTCCTGCACCTGCATTTCTCTCAATGGGAGGAAGCTGGAATTGCCAGTGTAGGAGCAGCGGTTCAGAGTTGGCCTCCTACACTTACCAGGGCCTATAAACAGTGTCTCCCAACATGCGCTGAGGCCTCCACAGTCTGAGCTAGGCCAGCCCCAGGAAAACTCACTTCTCCCCCTGCTGCTAGATTAAGTCATTGGAAGAAAACACAGGCTGACATTTTAACAGCTTGACCATTTTAGCACTGAGTCGACGGGAACTTGTATACAACTTTCACAGTGGAGAAAGCAAGCGCAGAGTTGAGGCTCTCTGAATCTGAGGTGCTGTTGGGCAAAAGCACCCACTTCCTTTGTTCTGGTTCCACCTCACAAGGAAGGGGTCCAGCCCATCCCAGGATGGCGCACTTGTCAGCACAGGCAGCACATCATGGGAAGAAAGAGATGTTGGGCTGAGTTTGAATGCTGGCTCTGCCTCTGGCTTACCCTTCAGATGAGTTGCTTCTGCTCCCTGAGCCTCAGTTTCCCCTTCTGTAAAATGGAAAAATGCCTATTTGGTGGAATCGAGTAAGGATGAAATGAGATCATGTATTTGAAGTCCCCTGAAATGTTCAGCAATCAATAAGAAGAGGCCATCCCTAAGGAGATGGAATCTCCAAGGAGCTCCTGCTTCTTCAGCCTACCCAGGAGGAACTTCCTAACCAGGTGTATCCCACTAAAAGGAATACATCCTTCTTTTGGTTTATTTTCTTCTGTGAGTTCATTTCTTTTCTCCATCTGAGAGGAAGGAGAAATTTTGCCCCTTTTTAAAGCAGTTTAAGGCTTTCGAAGACAAAAGAGACATTTTATAGTATGAACAAAATTGGTTCTGGGTTTTGTATAATAGGAGGCAATTAGAAACAGGCTAACTGTGTAATGTTACAGGAATATTCATACTTATTATTTTTAAATATGACTCCCAGCATGGGCTCTGGAGTAAGTGTGGCCTCAGACAAGCTACTGAGTCTCCTATGCCTATTTCCTCCATTGTAAACGGGCATCATGGCAGTCGTCTCATAGGGTTGTTACGAGGTTTAAAAAGGAAATGCAGGCAAAGCATTCAGAACGAACAGTACCTGGCTTATAGGGAAGCTCCCAATAAATGATACGTTAGTTAGAAATTCCTTCTTTTGCCCTAGCCGGGTTGCTCAGTTGGTTGGACCACTGTCCTGTGCACCAAAAGGTTGGGGGTTCAATCCCCGGTCAGGGCACATACCTGGGTTGCTAGTTCAATCCCTGGTTGGAGCGTGTAGGGGAGGGGGTTGATCAACATTTCTCATTCTCTCTCTCTCTCATCAAGAAATACTTCACTCAGTTCCCAAAACAACTCAGGTAGCTTATTCAACTTGTAGTAGAATAAGATGTAAACATATGAATAAAACAATTAGAGTTCAATGAAATCAGAGGTGGAATGGTAGCTAAAGCCTTAGGGAAAGTCTCGAAGCAGATATTCGAGATGTAAGCTCTTTGCAGTTGCTAACAGAGGATCACAAATTAAGCTCTGAATTATGTAGCAGCCCAAGCAAAAGGAAAACTGTAAGTAGTTTCAGGAATTGTGTTGTTCACAAGATAAAAGCATGCCTTATAGTGAAGAAAAACAATGCTGTTCACAGCACAGAAGTCTGAGAAATGATGTAGGATGACATTCTCAGCAAATTGTTCTGCAATAACGGTATCAGCAAGCTTGCAAAAAATGACTTTCTTTGTAGGGCCTTCCAATGCCAGTCAAGGTATGATGAAAATGTAAAGCAGTAAAAGTTAATTAAAATTCCTCTGTCTCAACCTAGTAATTAAATGTGAAAACTGTCTGGCAAAATGGTATAGATTTAACTGAGAAAAGCAAAACACAGACCTACATGCAAACTGATTCAATATGTGTAAATATGTGGACAAAGGAAATGCAGGAAGGTATGAAGAATTATGTTCAGAAGAAACATTTTCCCTGATTATTAAAAGTAATACTTCTGTTGCAGAAAATTTGTTAAATATAGTATAAAAGGATATGAAATAGACCATAATCCTAATCATCTAGAAAGATCTCTGAGAACATTTTGATGTGCTTGAGTTTAGTCTCCTTCCTTTCCCTCTCTCTTTCCTTCTCTCTGTCTTCAAGTTTATAGAACTGGGATCCCACTTTATCTAATACCCCTCCTTTTCTTATATTTAACACTTTATGGGTGACCTTGAAATTCTGTTACTATAGTTTTAATAGGGTTTAACAAGAAATAATTCCAAGTACAAAAAAGAAATCCTGATGTCTGTGCTTTCCTGAGCTTTTATGAAGGGAAAAATTCCTAAGTCTATGATGTGGTAGCAATTATTTCTGAGCTTTATTTGCAGTGTGGGGGGTGGATCTCAGAAACCAGGTCATTGTTGATCTGATTTTCTCTGGAGATGATGTTATTCCATTTAGGAGAAGAGCTCACTGAACCCTGATGTCTTATGTCTGCTTTCGAACCCAGCAGCTGAAAATGAACCCTCTGAGTTTGATTCTGCTTGACTGATAAAATACAGTTAATAAAACCTGCTCAAATGGCATCCTTGAATTTGCTCTGTATAGCAATTAAACTTCATTGAGGACCCTTCTACCTTCCTGGTCTACCTTTGCCTCAGAAATTACTATGTCCCTGGATCAGTTTCTTTTGAGGATCTTGTCAACTCTCAGGTCATCAATTAATAAATATTTATTATGTAATGTATGCATGTTGCATACAATATTAAGTATGCATATATATGATTATATCAAACATAAATCCTCAGTTTCCAATTCTTCCCTAAACTCTAATCTCACATATCCAACTGCCAATAGGCATTGCTAAGTGAGGAGGCAAGCCTAACTCCTATATTTAATAATGCTATGATGTAGTTACTCGCTTAAATATCCTATTGGGTAATGCGTTAACCTTGGGGAACCTTAGGTTCTTCACCTCTTAAAGAGGATAACAATGCTGCTCAGCTCATAGGAGTGTTGTGATCACAGGAGGGTTGTGAAGATTAAATGAGATCATGCACGTGAAGCGCTCAGGGCTTTGTGTCACAAATTGTTAGGTTTCAATAAATGCAAAATGATATGGCACTTCCAACTTGCATGATCAAACCCAAACTCATGTTCCTCTACACCTCTGCTTCTCCTCAACTGCCCTTCTTCTTTCTTGTTCTATCCATGCCAGAACGACCATCTCTCTCAATATTCAACTAATTAACCTCTCAAAGACCATGCACTACCTGTATCTGAGTCACCAGAAGTGCTTTCAAAGACATGGACTCCTGAGCCCCACAGGCTTTCAGGATCTGTGCTCCTGAACATGGGTTCAAGGTTCACCTTTTTTATGAAGACAGTTCTGATGCTTGAAGGTGAATGTGGCCAACCCTCTCTTTTTATTTTTATAGACACTTCATTGAGTACAATTTGAACTTTGAAAAAAAAAAATGCTTATTGGTGAAAAGACAACTTTGCCTTCTAATTCTTCTCTCAAACTATCCAATGTAAAGGAAGCCAAAGACACTTATCTGTTTCCCAACACTGTTGAGCTAGAAATAAAGTCAGATAGAGAACAAAGGTGCTGGAAGGCTAAAGACTGATGCTTCTAAAAGAAATTAGGGATTTTTCAGAAATTTTTATACATATAACTGTACATAAAATCAGTTAAAGTAAAAAATCATCCCACTGTGTCTTGAAACATGAGGCTCCTTAGAGTCCTGGGGATGTTGATAGTTTCATTTAAATCTGGCATAAGTGCTATGCTTGCAGTTTTGCCCACTTGCCAAAACTTCTTGGAGAACATTGGCTCCTGATGACTGAGCATTTGTAAGTCTAAATCTGTCTCTACTCATTTCAGCTTCAGTTCACCCTTCTAGAGCAGATGTTCTAAAACCTGATTAGCACACAGCAGAACCAACTGAAGAGCTTGTGAAAGCATGCAGATTCCCAGGCCCTGCACCCCAAAACTTGATTCTGTTGGCTCAATGAAGTTCAGTATAAACCTTTTTATTAGCACCCCACTGATTCAGACAGACTTAGGCTAGGATTTGAGAAACATCGGTCTAAAAACCTGGGTGCTAAAGAACAGCTCATCCACATTTGGTTCTAGTCCTAAAAAATCCTATTTCTATTAATGTTTGGACATCAAATCTTATTTTCTCACTGATTTACACGATAATTTCTGGATGCTTTATCTCTGCTTATTATAAATTTCAATTAACAATAAAACTGAACAGCTTAGTTTCGAGTTTCTCACTGCCTATGCTCTTCTTAAAGCAATTTTGGATCCCAGAGATAAGCATGTGTTTGATTTAATCTTTCTATGCTGCCTCAATAAAATGTGTTTATTGAGCCCCTTTAGAATAGTACTTCTCAACTCTTAGCACAAATCAAAGTCACCTGGAGCAGGGGCATCGGAAATGCTTGATCAAATGCAGATTTATAGGCTCCATCACTGGAGAGAAGGTTCTGTGTTGGGCCCAAATACTTTCATTTTAACAAGTGATTCAGGTAGGGTTAGTCCACTGACCAGGTTTGGAGATGCCCAGCTTTTGAGCCTTATTCTAAGTCCTTTTGACAAAACTGACAGCTGTTTATATATATAGTATCGTGGTAGACATTTAGACAGACATAAGCGAGCAAGGGCGATAGTCCAGGTACAGAAGGCCCTGGGGTCTAGCAATGGGAAAAACTGGGAAAACAATGACCTCACCCCAGAGTGACCTTTCTTCCTCTAGCATATCGCTGGGCAGTGGGTTAGACCCCCCGACCTTTCTTCCCTAGAGACAATGTCTAGGCCTCAGTAGTATTTCAGCCCCAGACCTAGAAAAGCAGCAAAACCAGACAAGTGAATCCTTGGCTGCCCCAGGACCAGCTATATTGATTAATGATTCCCTGCTCTGATGCCGACCAATCAGTGGAGATCATTACCTTGAAAAGACACACCTGGAAAGCTGGTAAATACTCCCTTGGGACCTCACCTAACCTCTCTGCCCTTAAAAGCTCTTAGGACAGAGGACCAGGGCCAGTGTCCCTCTGGGGGTCATGCCCACGGCTTCCCTGCCTCTCCCCTTCTTCTTCCCCTGCCTCTTTCTCCCAGGCTCCAAGGGCCCTTCTTTTGCCTCTGTTACTTATTTCTTGAGCCCATTTCTTCTACTGTTTACTTCTACCTCTATGACTTTCTAAATAAACTTTCTCTTAATATTTTGAGTCTTGGCTTTAAATTCTTTCCGGTCTAGAACTCAAATACTGAGGTTGCTGAACCAAGGTCCAGTCTGACCCCATGGGTCTAACACCTGATGTCATTCTCGCTGCCACCAACAGTATGTCTGGATTTTGAATTCTGAAAAGTTTTAAAATACATGTTCAGGTGTTCAATACAAATAAAAGAATCTCAAAACTCCTTTTAGAGATCAGAGATTCCAGCCTTTTTATTATTTACAAGGGGAAACTGAAGCTCAGAAAGGTAACACAACTTGTCCAAGGCCACAGCTTGCTTATGATAGAACCAAGACTCAAACCAAGCTAGGCCTCTCATTCAACCATAATCCAAACCCCTCTTGTGTTCCAGACTCTTCCAGGTGGTTACAATCTATGAAGAAGCCTCCCCAACTTACTGACACTGGTGTTTATGCACGTGCCTTCCTAGGCAGCAGATGAATACCACTGAGACTTGTGGGTGAAGGGAAGGGGTGAGACCCAACAGATGAGCTATGTGCTCTGGGTTGCCTAAGTCAAAGCTCACTGGATTTTAGGCTATTAGGGGAATTAGTGATTCAGAGGCACGTGGGAGCACTCATCTCTATCTTCCAGAGGAATGGAACCTTCTAGAGATGCCATATATAGTGAAGGAGGGCAATGGCTATTTTTTAAAGATGTTGGTGTGTCCATGAGGAGTCCATTTTACTATTTTTTATTCCTTAAACAGTATACCCTCATTATCTTTACAAAATTATTTTATAATATATTTTATATTTTAAAATAATGTATTTTATAATTTTTAAAAATCTTAAAAAGGAAACTAGATGTGGGAGGGAAGAAAAAGACCACTAAGTGTGGCAAGGCTGACACCTAAGAAACAGAAGTGGGAGATGAGCAGAGATGACCAGCACAGTTTGTCTGAATTTGTGCCGTTCTGTGGTGGCTGTTTCTAAATGTTGGTTTTCATTGCCATATAAGGAGTTGGAGTCATACCTCACACTCTCTACCTGAAAAAATTCTAAATATTAGAAATGCAACTGAAATAGAAAGAAACGGGAGGTAGTTATTTTGTAACCTCAGAGTGAGGAGGACTTTTAAATTATGACTCAAAATCCAAAAGTCATAAAAAAAGACTGGTAAATGTGACTACCAAAAATAAAAATCTGCATGGAAAAAACATCGTCCTCAAGCTCAAATGACAAACAAAAAACTTAGAAAAACATTTGTGATCACATCACAAATAAACAGCTAATTTCTCTATACACATTTAAAAAAAAATCAACAAACCAATGAAAAAAAATAATAAATGTTGATAAAAAAGATGACAGTTGAAACAAACAAAATCCATATCCATGGCTAAAATTGGAAGGCATAAAAAAATGTACTAAAAATGAACATTCTATAGCTTAGCAACCCCAGTCTTGGGTATATAGCAAGAGAAATGCACTCACTTGTGCAACGAAAGACATGTGTGAGAGAACGCCTTTTAACGTGACACATAATAGCCTCATAAGGGACACCATATAAACGTTCATCAAGACTTGAAGAGACAGATACATTAGTGCTGTATCCCCACAGTGAAATTCTATACAGCAATGAGGATGAGAGAACAGCAATTATATGCAACCATCTCATAAACAAAATGTTGAACCAAAAGAAGACAGATGAAAAAAATATGGTATGCTTTTATTTATATGTTGGAATAGCAGGCAAAGAGAATCTACTTTAGAAGAGAGGACGGTTCATTGAAAATAGTGACTGAAAGAGGCTGTGGGCGGGGAATGTTCTGGCAACTAGTGACATCTTGTTAATTGACCTTGATGACCAGTTTGAACAAAGTCATCAAACAGTACACTCAATATTTACTTATTTTCTTTCTTTCTTTTTTTTTTTAGCTGTATAAAACATTTTGAAAAACCATTGCAAGCCAGAATGAGCAGCGTGTCAATAAGGTTTGGGTAAGGAATAGACTCAACAACTGTCCTGGCCCCTGTCAAGATACTAAAGGTATTCCAGAGACTGAAAGGGCAAACTGCCATCAGCCAAAGCTCCTGGGAAATTATGCAGAGACTTGGATTCAATGGTTTAGAGTAGGTCCCCTCTGCCCCATCAGACACAAAGGAGCACTGAGGCCTTTACAGTGGGCCCACAGAGCAGCTGAGAAGAGGCTGTGGATTCAGGAGAATGCATTGTAGTAACATTTTACCTATCAGGAATTCCTGATGACTGAAAAGTACGTAAGTTAATTTTCTGGATAAGCAAAACTTTCCTCATTAACAACTCCTTTATTTAAAACAGAATCATTTTTAGTGAAACCCTTTCAAAAATGCATTTCACACATCCTTGATATTTTGATAAGTCTACAGAATAGAATTAAACCTTTACACCAAATTACAACACTAACAATTAGGACCTCTCTTTGTGCCAAGCAATTTCAGAAATGCTTTCAAGCACATTTTCTCATGAAACCCCTGTGAATTAGTTCCTAGTATTATTCCCATTATATATATGAGGCTGAGAGCCATTAAAACACTGTCCAAGTTCACACAGCAAGTAACAGCAGGGAAGGAGACAAGTATTCTAGCTTCACAGCCTCACTAACCACTGTGCTGCCTTCTCTTTACAGCTTCAGTTATTTTGCATATATTACCAAAATGCCACAGGTACCCAAGAATATTAGCTGTAACTGTATAGAAATTGAGTTCTCATTGCTTTTCTCTCCATATTGCCTTTCTCCTTTTTTTCAGTGTTATACTGTTTGTTTCCACATAAAACTATATCCAGAAACTCCTACCTAAAAATCAGCTAATAACCTACAGCTTGTGTTTTCACCACTTTAAATAAACGTCTCAATCTCCTTAGATCTTTCTGTTTAAAAGAAAGAAAGAAAGAAAGGAAGGAAGGAAGGAAGGAAGGAAGGAAGGAAGGAAGGAAGAAAGAAAGAAAGAAAGAAAGAAAGAAAGAAAGAAAGAAAGAAAGAAAGAAAGAAAGAAAGAAAGAAAGAAAGAAAGGAGAAAAGAAACAATAGGCCCCAAATGGAGTCACTTATGCTAAGCCCCACATCAGCAAACCAAGACTTAATTGCAGTTTCAGCTTCCCCCCAGGAATATGACCTTTAACCAGTCAATATGGAATTACCTGGTCAGCACCAGTGAGGTAATCTGCTTGACTATCTGCCCCACTCTAGAAGACAGTGAGCTTGCCTGAAATAATCTACTCTGCTAGAAACTTCTTTTCTTGCCCCCTTTTGCCTACAATAGCCTTTTGTTTTGTACAGCTCCTCAGAATTCCTTTTTAGTTGCTAGACAGGATGCTGCCTAATTTATGAATCATCTAATAAAGCCAATTAGATCTTCAAATGAAGAGTGGGGGTTCAGAATGAACCACCCCAATCTGTCCCATTCTGGCATACAGACGATTTTGAGCTGAAAACAATCAAGGCCCAGAAGACTCAGGAAGAAACTTTGTCCTCCCCCCTCCTTAGGGCTCAAAATAATTTAAAATAGAGATCCTGCTATAGGAAGGGAAATATCATCATAGGTAAGTACAGTTTAATATGAACTTGGTGCAGTAGACAAAGAGGAACCTACCAAAGCCCATTTGATCGAAGTCCTTCCTTTCTGTGTTCCCCCTGTTTCAAGATGGCCCAGAAAACATTTGTTTACTAAATTTTAACTTTTGTTCATCCCCTTGTAAATTGCCTTACTTACTTTTCAAGTCCTGGACCCCTACTCCCCAATCCTTAGTCCAGAATGACACATATATTTTTACTTTGCCTCACTGTCTTTAGAATTTTTACGCTTATGTGAATTTCCCATGAACATGTATTAAACTTGGTTTTCTCCTGTTGATCTGCTTTATGTCATTTTACTTGTTCTACCAGCCAGGAGAATTCAGTTGAATTTTGTTTTTTAACATTTCTCTTTGGGTAAAATAGCCAATGGAGTTTGACCAACTTCTTTATCAGTTTAAGAAACCCCACTGGCTCTGCATGTGTCCTGGATGTGCTTTTCCTTAGCACAGCTCAGAAGGAAACCTGTGATGCTCATCAGATTAACAAACCAGCCCTTAAATGGAGTCCATCTTGACTGCACCACTCTCCAGCAGGGGCAGATAAGCACCAAGGCATGCAGAGAGTCATGTTCTGTAAGGTTTATCAGCCGGTAGGTCTGCAGAGAAAAAGAAACCAACATTCTTACCCTGTTTTCAAGCTGACCAAGGCATCCTCTACTCCCTTCTGGTTAAATTTGGTCATGTACTGATGCATGTAGGGGTAGTTATTCCGAATATTTCTTTCAGTACTGCCATTAGGCACCGTGCCAAATCGAAAAGGTGGGGAATAGTCGTGAGGTCTCTGAAACTGGAGAGAGACAGAAACAGAGACAGAGAGACAGAGAGAAAGAGAAAGAAGAAGGAGGAGGAAAAGAAGTCAGCCATCATTTTGCCTTGTGTTAGGAGTTAAACATGCATGCATTAGCACAGCAAAAACACAATCATTTTTGTGCTTCTTAATCACATCTTCCACTGGTCTGTGAGCTCCAGTGTCTTGTTCCATGCTGTTCCCCAGTACGTACTGTCTGGGTATGCTATAGATACTCATTGGACTGAATTTTTTGGTGCCATTATAGACAGTAGCTTAGTGGTAGGCACTGGGGAACAGGCAGAGCTCAGGAAATGCTGGTTGAGCAGGAATGAAGTTATTATTTTAGTTCGGCTAATTTATCCATCTTATGATGAAATCTGTGATCTTCACAAATCACCCCCTTGTCTCAACTCCATTTACAGTGACCTTCACCTCACCCAGAAAATAATGAAGGGAAGCAGAATTTTCCACCCCAAAATATGTTTATTTAACATAAGGATTATTTGGGGGTGGTTATTTTTAAGAAACAGCGGACACAGGAGTAGCTCTGAAAACCAAGTAGAAGTTAACCCTTTTATGAGACATTTACATTTATCAGGAAAATCTCCATTTGTAAGGGCATCTTTTTCTCTGTACCAGGAAGAGGAAGATGACTAAATCTCTAGAAACTCTTACCAATGGAGAAGGCAACTGACTAAAGTCTGCATAACGACCAAACCCTTGTTAACTGTGCTTTTCCTGGTAACCTCCCATAATTGGTTTCCCCTCAACATCTTTTGTCTAAAGCTGAAGATGGTATTTAAGGCAGTCACTTGGGCCATTTAAGGGAGTTAATCAGTTTTCTTGGGTATCTTTCCTGCATATAGCTGTTATTAAATTTGTTTTACTCTTGTTAATCTTTTATTATGGGAGGAGGGTAGTTCTCAGCCTAAAACCTAGAAGGGTAGAAGGAAAATTATTTCTCTCCCCCTATAATGACTATATGTTGCTAATGACTCATCCTCTACCCACTCATTCATCCATACATGCAGTACACTCATTGGAGGCCTAACATACTCCAGGCATAATAGCAGGCTCATGAACATCTGTCGAGCTGATGTCCCTACTAAGCATTAGCTTCCTGGTGGTGTCCATGTTGCGTATGGCCCTCCAGCCTTCATGAAAGGTCACTGTCCATGCTCTACTAGTCTTCCATGATTGGCTGATACTGTCCATTAACAATTTTAGTGTTTTGGGCAACCTAACCAGATTAGGAGTCAAGAAAACTGGGTCTGAATCTCCAAAACACATTGAAAATCTAGAGGCAACACAGGCCAATGGCTACGAGTCCGAGCTTAGGTTCACTGGTTGCAAAAATCAGGTTTTATCACTTACAAACTGTGGGACCTTAGATATGTCACTTCACTACACACTGCCTCCACTTATTTTCCACCTGCAGGTGGAAAACATATCAGTGGGGTCAATGGGAAGATCTAAAATTATAACATTTTTCAAGTAATTAGAATAATGCCTGAAATAGAGTAAGCACTCAAAAATAAAACTATTATTATTTTTCATTTTTATTGTCATTATGGCCAAAAAAAAAAAAAAAAAAAAGAATCTGGGCCTCCATTTTCTATGAACTATATAATTCTGAAACTAGAAAGTGATGAAAATAAGACCATAAGCTAAGGTCTGAGTTCCATTGTTCCTCAGAGCTTGTATTAGTTAGCCCCCCTCTTAGAGGCAAGGACCTTGAGACCCAGAGAAGGAAAGAATCCTCAGCATTTCCATGGTGGAAGCAGGACTAGACTGCACAGGTCTCTCAGACTTCCAGGCCAGCATGTCCTCCACAGAACAGAGAACTGCCAGAGAAAGCATGCAAATTTACCAAGAGTCAGACCAATCAGAAACACTATTCTTTTCTCCAGACTTCATTTCACTGTAAACTAAAATTTCCAGTTGAAAACTATTTCCCCTAAATTAGGCATGCTGCTGCCTAATAAACTGCCACAATAGCATTGGAGGAAAGTGGCCATACATTGTCCAAAGGAGATCCTCTTGCTGGGAGCCTTGGCTAGGAGTGTGTGGGTCAATAGCAGCTCCTCAACTCATCACTGAAAGAGTAGGAGGCCCCGAGTCCAGGCTCATCCACATGGCAGCTGACTCCTCTGGGGGACAGAAGCAATCTCTCTGTTCATAAATCTACATGTTGTAGCAGCCTGTCCCAATCTCCAGAGATATCCAGTGACAGCCATTTTGACTAACTGCCGTCCACTTCACTCCCCATCTGTTGCAGAGGAGCCGAGTATGTCCTTTAGATTCCCTTTCTTTCCTGCCTCTGGTTTGCACAGCGACAGGCAGATAATCAACCTCTGTGTTGAATTTCCATAATCCTCTGGCCTTGATTGTACCATCACCCACTCAAGAGCCAACCCAGCACCAAGATCCAGGAACCTTTTCCACTAGACTAAAGGCTGTCAAACTTTTTACAGTATGGCTCACAATACTGTAATGGGGAAGGGGTGATCTCCAAAATACCCACAGCTTCTGGTTTTGGAAAGGAGATAATATAGCTTTTAAGGTACTTTGCATATCTATGGCAAGTTGGTAGCTAGATAATAGCTGGACTACTACCCAGGTAAAATGCTGGTAAAGGGGCAGATGATATGGTTTGAGATACTTTGCATATCAATGACAAGGAGATAGCCCCAGCTTTTCTTAAAGGGAAACTGTGCTGGGTGTGGCTTAAGACACTTTTCATAACAATGAAGTATGGTGCTCCAGGTCAGCATTTAAATTAGGATGGCCAGCCATGAGAGAGGGAATGCCATTTGAAAGGATGTAGAAGGGCCATGCTGTTTGCCACGAGAAGAAGCACAATGGAAGGAGCATGTTAGAGGAGAACGATGGATCAGCAGGTTGTAGCAACCATGTGGGAAGCGGGAAGCAGCTATGCAGTTTGTGGTCAGGATCCGGCCATGTGGCCTGGGCTAGTGGGAAAGCAGGCACGCTGCTGCTGTGATCGTGCCTGCTCCAGCTGACTCTGAAGCTACCAAGGACTCTGCCTTGCAGACCCGGACTCTATCTGGACTCTTGGAACTCAGGACATGTGGAAAGGACACTGTCTTAGGACTTGTGCCTTTCCTGGACTTCACCATGATCCAGTGTAACACGGCACATGCTTTCCTGGACTGTTATATGGAGGCTGAGGACAACGTACCCCAGATCCTGAAGGAGAGAGCTGAAAATAAGGAATGGGGAGCTATTGGGCTTGGTTTTGGTTTATAGCCTTTTGGAGAACAAGGGAAGTGCTAGGTCTCAGAGGAAAACAGGACTCTGAGCAGGAGTGCTCACAGCCCCTCAAGGTTGGAATATTGTAAATATTCCTCTGGCCTTGATTGTACCATCACCCACTCAAGAGCCAGCGCAGCACCAAGATCCAGGAACCTTTTCCACTAGACTAAAGGCTGTCAAACTTTTTACAGTACGGCTCACAATACTGTAATGGGGAAGGGGTGATCTCCAAAATACCCACAGCTTCTGGTTTTGGGAAGGAGATAATATAGCTTTTAAGGTACTTTGCATATCTATGGCAAGTTGGTATAATATAATAATGACCTATTTTTCTCAACACTAATTGTTGGGTCATGCACCAAAGTGACATATGAATGAGCCTGCTTTGCTCAGTAAAAATACATTTTCCACGGCCACCGTGTACACGCACACACACACACACACACACACACGACACTTCACAGTACTCACTCTTTCTATAGGTGATACACTCAATGGCATCCTTTATGTTCTACTTTTTGAATGGTCACAACCCTTGAATTAATTTCATGGCTCACTAATGAGTCATCATATGTAGTGTGAAAAACAGGGGCAAACATGACTCATCTCCTGAGTCCCAGGCCCTCGCATCAAGGACATGCTTTGTGTTGCAGGAATGATTTCCCTGGAAATCTTCTCCCTGAGAGTTCCGAGGGCAAGCAGGAAGCAACAAATGTGGGCTTTAGCAAAGGAAGGGGTGGTGCAGAGGTTTTCACTGCCCGTGGGGCAAGAGAGCCATCTAATCACAGGGCCCAGAGTCAGTGGAACTCCTCACGGCTTTTCTTTTCCAAGGCTGCCCTCACTGCTCACGCTCACCGGCTTCACCTCAATTTGGGCTTAGAGTATTCACTACCCAGCTGCCACTTAGGAACGCAGTCATTTTGGGCAGTTGCTTAAGTTCTCCAAATCTCAGTTCCTCTGTCTGTAAATTGGGGGTTGCCTTTGCAAGTAATCACAAAGTTCTTGAAAGACTTCCTGGCATCTGCATGTTTGATATACATCACCTCGTCACCTGTTGTTGACCAGAGTGACTTCAGCCAAATAAGGAGTCCAGTTTCCCTCCAATGTGGAGAACAGAGGATTAGAGGGTTATATTCCAATTTGTTTCCTATCCAATATGTGGCCAGGTCTGAAAGTCATCCAAGTGAATAAGACATGGCAAGCACTTTATGATGGAGGAAGGAAAGATGCAATTCTGGGAAATAAATTGTTTTGGAAAAAATGGGGCCATTGACCAGGGCATTTCTTTCTTCCTCTTATGAATCAAAGCTACACATTTATTAAAAATATCTGTCTTCCGTGGCTGTAAATTAGGAACACTGGCAACCAGAGCTCCTATTTGTAGTACAGTCTTCTCCCGCTAGTGAAGCTCCTCGGGCTTCCTAATGTCAGCATCAGACACCTGCGGCTCTTCAAGGGGAGGGGAGGCTCAGAGGCTTCCATTGGATCGTGAGTCTGGGGCGCCAGGACCTCCAGCCGTATAACTGCAGCGCCCAGAGACAGCCCAACTCCACAGGAACCAGGAGTGGTTAGTTCCCTCAATTGCCTCCATTGCCCTCACCAAAGCCAAACTCAGTGCAATATCACTTTAGAACCCAGAAGTGAGGAACAGTTTGAATCAGGAAGGGATGATGATAATGAGGAGAAGGGAGATGAAGAGAAGGGTAGGGAAGAAGCAATAGATTATTTCTAATCCTCATATCAACCTTGCCAGAAGGGTATTAATACCCTTTCCCCTTTATAGGAAACTAAGCCTTGAGGATACTGACATACTAAAGGTCATATAACCATTGTATGGCAAGGTCAGGATTTGAACCCAGGTCCATTTGATCCCAAATAGGACATTGCTTTTCCCACTATATTAATCTGTTTCCCAGGGATGGGTTTTCCCTACCATAGTGATTCCTAGCATTTTGGATTTCCAACTTTCCTTTAATAAATCCCAGGGGAGCATCTACCAATGAATTTACCCTGTTGTAATTTAAACCAAGCTCCAAAGGCACTTTTTCACAGCAAGCATTAATACAGCAAATGTTACACATGTAATCATGATTTAAAAAATAAAGAAAACCCACTTGTGTACAGTATTAAAATAAATTGATTCAATATAGACTTTTATTGTGCAAACGTTCTTGGTATATCTGCTATTAATCATCTGGGAGCATTTAGCTTACTCCAAGAATTTTGTTGTTTATCTAATTGTATCAAAAATTTAATTAAAAGAGCTATCTGGTTGCCGCTAATGCTCTGAATTTGGAAACTGAGCTGTATCCCATGAGGATGTAGTATCTGTTACTAGGTGTTTCCAAATCAGAGAAGGTCAGTCAAATTATTAGTGGTTTTAATTAGTTTTCCCACAAGCGGCCATATTATTTAGAACCAAAACTGTGTAGCAAGGGATTTTCCCCCTAGCCTTTGAAAATAGCAACAAAAAAGCAGAATAGGCTGCCAATGATTTTCTGGAAAAATCCTCACATCCAGGACATGGCTCCCCAGTGCTTCTACTGCACTTCCCATCACTTCTAGAAACTGTACTTTGCTCCCACAATGTGATAGAATTGTCGTGTCACAGGGCTTTGTGTCTGTCTGTAGGGGACTTAGAGGCTACAAGGCACATTCATTTTTGCAGCCTCCTTTCATCCTAGCACAACTATGACTCCCAAATTTACAGAGAGGAGTAAGAAGACACGGACAGGTTACATGGTTGTGAAAGCAGCACAGAGCCTGTATGTGGCAGAGAGGAAACAGGAATCAGCTTTCCCAGCTCTGAGTGCAGGGTTTTTCTGCTGCCTCACAGGTGCTGTGTGATCTAGGTGGAGCTTGGCCAGAAGTTGACTCTGAGTCAAGGAACGGGGTGAATATGATTTATTAAGGAAGGGTTCCAGGACAAACAAGAAGGGAGTGGGGGAAGAAGGTCAGGGAAGCCAATCAAGGGTATCATTTGAGGCAAAGTCTCAGCCTCAGTCTGATCTAGCAGAGAGCTCTGGAGAGTAAACTAAACTGGTCCTGAGTTTGTGCTGCCTGGAAACAACAGAGCAACTGGGCTTGTGTACTCTCACACTGGTTAATGGCTGGTTACAAGCAACTGAAAAGACTGGGGAACTTAAGTTCCCAGGCATTTACAGTTCTTGAGGCCAGAGGTAATGATCCTTTGAAGATCCCTTGTCTGAGCCTTTATCAGCCAAGGTGGAGCTGGCACACAGAGCTGGAACAAGGATCTCAGGACACCCAGGTAGGGTGCCGACAGTGTCCACATGCCATGATTGCTTTTTTAAGTCAGCAAGTATGACCTGAGCGCTCACTAAGTGCCAGACAACTCTTTCATATGCACTCTCCTGACATCTCCTTTCCTAAGTCAATTTTTAATTTTAATTGGATTGGGGTGATATTGGTTAATAAAACTATATAAGTTTTAGGTGTACAGTTTTATAATACATCATCTGTATACTGCATTGTGTGTTCACTACCCCAAGTCAAGTCTCCTTCTATCACCATTTATCCCCCTTCTTTCCCTTCTTCTGTTCTTCTATCTCTATCATTCCCCTTTCCTTCTGGTAATCACCATACTGTTGTCTGTGTCTATGAGTTTTGGTTTTTTTGCTTAATCCCTTCACCTTTTTCACCCAGCCACCCCGACCTCTCTCCCCTCTGACAGCCATTAGTCTATTCTCTATTAGTCTATTTCTATTTTGTTTGTTAGTTTATTTTGTTCATTAGATTCCACATATGAGTGAAATCAGTCTTTCTCTGACTGGCTTATTTCACTCAGCATAATGCTCTCCAGGTCCATCCATGCTGTTCCTAAAAGGTGAGGTTTCCCTCTATTTTATGGCTGAGTAGTATTCCATTGTGTAAATGTACCACAGATTTTTTTATCCACTCAACTACTGAGCACTTGAGCTCCCGAGTCAATTTTAATCTCATCAGTCTTATCTCCTTTATAACACTTTTTCCTGCCTGGAATTTTCTTCTCTGTTTACATTTATTTGTTTGTTGTTTATTTCTTTCTACTGGAATTTAAGTTTCATGGGAGCACCAGCTCAGGCTGCCAGGCTTACTACAGTGGCCAGGAAGGCATCCCCAAGAGGCGGTAGTTTCTCTAAGGCCTGAAAGTCAAGGGGGAGCCAGCCATGAGAGTGGGAAGAACACTAGAGGCAGAGGACACTGAGTGCAAGGGCACTGTGTTGGAAATAAAAATAAACTTGGAGTTTTTAAGGAATACGGAGAGGCTTTAGTGAGGGAGAAGGAGGGGATATGTGTAGCAGGCCACAATATAAAGGGCTTTGTCACCATGGTATGTAGGAAGCCATCAGAGAGAGTCCAACCATTCCCAAGGGTGATGGCAATTTTGTGAAGGTGACTCCCCCCGACCCCTCAGCATCTCTTTGATGACAGGTTTCTCTGTACCTCTTTTAACCACAGGCAGATAACATGGATAAGCTGCTGGGCTTTTCATGGACTGATTTTCTATTCAGCAGTTTATTGATGAATGCCAAAAGTATATATGCAGACTTATGTCAACAAGACATGATAGTACAATTTTATAAAGAGAAACAAATTATCCACACATAAGACAGAAAATCTTTGCAGCGGCGCAATCTCCATACTGCTGAACATAGCAAGACAGGATTTATTTTCTGAACCTAGAATTTCAATAGCAGGATGCACCCAGTTTACCTCCTTTCTTCCTCTGTGTGCATTTCTGAATAGCTGCTCATAGCCCACAACCCTCCTTACTTTTCAGGGGAGAATGAGAGCAGGTGTTACCACTCCAATCTTACTGAAGCAAGCACAGCACCATGAGGGAGGGTTGGAAGTGTGTCTGAATGAGGGGAACTGTTGAGAAATGAAAAACTATGCTCCCTTCATGTCCCTTGAAGACATTTCAGGTGAGTTGGGTCTGCTGATAATGGAGCTGATCAGTCACATAGTAAAAAGGTGTTGTCAGCTTTCTCTCTTTAATAGACTCCTCCAAGATCACAGAATCAGGAGGTACCTACAGCCTAGAGAACCCCACTTCCCCCCCCAGTTTCTCTTTGTCGAGGCTACTGGATCTTCCTCGACATCACACTCTCCTTGAAAGGATGAGCTCCAGCCCGAGCTAGAACATGCCCTGAGTCACAGAGCCTCGTCATTGGCAAGATCATATAAATATGCAAGATCATATAAATATAAGCAATGACCACATGGGGAAACAGCTGCCAAGTTAGATCTGGAATCTTACAGACCTGGAAGACCTAAGCTTATGGTTCTGTTCCTAAAATTTTGAGAACTATGCCAATTTAAGTTGAGAGAAAGACAATGCTTTGGCTTTGTGCTTTCGAGTGCATGGGTTTGGATGATAGAGCCTGAATGGCTCCCTTCCAAGAGAAGAGCATTTACAATCAACCCCTCAGGCAGAGATGAAAGCAAGGTGACCTTACCTTTTTGTCACTGAGGCCAGTCACTTGGTCTACAAACTCCTCCTGAATCATGAAAGCAGCCAGATTGGCTGTGTAGCTGGCCAGGAATATGACGGCAAAGAAGGCCCACACGGACACCATGATCTTGCTGGTGGTGCCCTTAGGATTCTGGACAGGCACAGAGTTGTTGAACACCAGGCCCCAGAGGAGCCATATAGCCTTCCCAATCGTAAAAGAAGGCCCGTGGGGTGCTGCAAATGACAGAAGGGATATTCTTAGCATTTTCTCAGTGTTGACTAACTATGTGATGGCCATTGGTCACATTGAAAGTTGCTAGAAGATGGAATTACATCACAGGTGTAGCCAGCCCTTCATTGCCCCAGAACCACAACCACAATATCTCCTCCTTATTTTCTTTACAAATTAGCATTCATCCCACAGTTCAGTCTGGCTGGATTTTTGCCATGTTTCTTGAAAGAAGAAAAAACAAGAAAGGAAGAAAAAATGATTATGCAATATATGGGTTTGAACAAGAAGTAGTGTTCTGACCTATTTTAATTTTGGATTTGCCTGCCATTTGGGGGGTGGGGGCGAATCTCCTCAATAAACATAAAGAAAGCTTTACGGAAACGTGTGCTATCATGTAAAAACCGTGCAATTCAGTGGGACTGGTGTCTGGTATTCTAATCCCATTGTCCCTAGCATTTGCTCCTATTCAAACTCAGATGTTAAGTGTTCACAATATAAGAATTAAATCCAACTAAAACTCTCTCCAAATGGGAGCATTAAGGAACAGAACAATAGAGCTTAATTCTTCAAACACTTCACAGATGGAAGACAGTTGGTTTCAGGGTCATGGAAAACGAACTGTGATATTACGGCACTTTCCCCGCCTCAGTGTACCCTTGCAACAACTTTGTGTCCCTCTTAAGATTCTTAAATGTTCCTTTGCAACAGATTTAACTTAAGAACTAGAACAATATGGCAAAATTTATTGGGGTGGGGAGTATGCAGGACATAAAAAGCACTCATTAGGTCTTGCAGGTCTATTGGGTTGGCCAAAAAGCCTATTTAGTTATTTTCTTTTTTCATAAAATAAAAGACACATTTTTAATTTTCACCAATAACTTCATTGATTCAGATATTTTGAGTATGTTGGCTATCTCCCGCTATTGGCTTCTAGTGGGTAGAGGGCAGGGGTGCTGCTAAACATCTTCCAGTGCATATGGCAGCCCCACAGCAAAGAATTATTTGACTTCAATGTCAGTAGTACCAAGAAACTTCACAAACCACTTTTGACACATTCGATTAGTCACAGTACCCTCTCCATACACTGCACAAATCTTTTTGTTGCGTTTCAATTGTGTTTTTACCTTTCTTGAACTAATAAAGCATAATATGCTAAAAATGTTGCTTATTTTCTTCAATCTTCAATATTAAAATTGCCACACAAAAATTCACCAATTTTGATAAGATTTTTTAAATGCACACTGATATGACAGCTGTCACAATGCAACCTAACAAAATTTTTTCTACTGAAGTTAAAGACAACGAAGCACTACTAGAGCCATTGTACGGAAAACACTAAACAAACTTTTTGGCCAACCCAATATTTCCCACAAGGGAAAAAAATAAATGCATGCCCTCATTTCATTGTAAAAAAAGGCCTTCCTTTAACAGAAGGTTAATTTTCATTTTAGTAAATAAATATGTAAAAAAATGATCTGCTCAGACTTCAGTCGAAAATGCCAGCAGAGTAGGCAATAAATAAAGTGGCAGAAGTGAATTTAGACTGATGGATGTTCTGGGCAGAGAGCCTAGGAGAAGCACGCTTTCCACACACTGGAGGTCAAACTCAGGCTACAGCAATACTTATAATATCCATACACGACATAAAAGCAAAGGCAATCAATTTTATTCTATTCAACTTAAAGCTCTCCTGTTTCTCTTTGTCCAGTTTTATGATCTTCTGGGCTTATTCCCAAGGGGCTGAGAACTCTTAAAAAAATAATTAGAGTCAATCCACTTAACTTCATGAACTACTTCATTTTATTAAGAGTGCATGTTGATCAGAAGTGACAGCTATCTGGGAAGCAGAAATCAGCAGTTGCAAGGGATCTTTCCAAGACGTTTGGGAATTCCTGATTCATGAATACTGCTACCAGGCCATATACTTTCCCCTATAAAACGCAGTGAAATGGAAATGAAAACCATTTTGCACAAAGAAACAAGTAGCTGTCATTTCCTGAGAGTTTCCACATGTGGTTGAGCAGGAAATAGAAAGCCTTATTTTACAGTAATCTTCTAGTGTGTGCTTCAGCCAAAGGAAAAATTATTGCACATGATGGGCTCTGGAAAACTTTTTATTCTCCAAGATATATCTCAAATTTATCCACTTATCTCCATCTCCGTTACCCCACCTAAGTCTCTTGGAGAACTATAAAACCTTCCTGACTGATCTCCTCCTTCCAATGCTGCCTGCCACCCTCTTCACTGTCCTGATATAATAGCTCCAGTGACCTTCCACGCTGGCCATGTTTCATCCCTTTCTCCCCGCACTCCCCCTGCCCCCCATTGTATATTGAAGAAAACCTGAAATACTTACCACTGTCAATAGCCTGTCCTTCTGACTTCACCTTATACCACTGTGCATCTCTCTCACTCACATCTTCTCTGTTTCTTAAGCATGTCAAGATTTATTTCATGCTAAAGCCTTTGTATTTACTGTTCCCTCTGCATGGAATGTTTTTCCCTCTGTTTTTCTCATGACTGAATTCTTCTCATTTTTTAAGTGTCAGCTCAAATGCCATCTCTTCCAAAAGTTCTTCCCAGCTTGACCATATTACTTAAGTAGCATCTCCATGCCGTTACTTCACTTTATTTTTTTTCCTTCTTGAGATTTTCTACAATCAGTGATTATTATGTGTTTACATGTTATCTACACAACTAAATTCTCAGTTCCCATAGGGTCAGGAAGTTTCTAGTCAATTTACCACATTACTCCCCTGTACCAGCACAATGCCTGGCATGTAGTATCCACTCACCCAATCGTCGTCGGCAGCCGTCCGTCTCGAGAGACGATGGTGTAGCTTCTTAAGAGTCTATCTGCACCTCCGAGAATGGCTGTGCAGTCCGACTCAGGAGTGACACAGTATCTGTCTCCTCCCGTGTTGAATCGACATCTTGCGATGACGCTGAAGCTACAGAGCCTGGGCAGGGTGATATGGAGGGTCTGCTGTTGCCCATGCAGCAGACCCCCCCTCTCTTCGCAGCTGAAGGGTCCAAGGGAAAGACGGAGTCGATACAGCTTGGGTTCAGGCGCGCCGCAGGAGTTGCCGGTGTTGACTACAACGTCAAACTGCCTTAGGGACTCCGGCTCCGGATTTTCTGTCGGGGTTTACTCCCTTAGCCTTTCCCCTGAAGAGGTATGCCGCAAGGCAGCGGAGGTTTTTTGGAGTCAGAGTTTTCCTTCTCTGATGTACCCTGACTGGAAGATCGAACCAGCGACACTTAGCTCGCAGGCCGACGCTCAATCCACTGAGCTAAACCAGCCAGGGCAGACCACTCACCCAATAGTCATCAAATAAATGCACAAATTCATAAAGAGCACAAACTCTGATTCTGCAAGTGTAAAGACCCACTCTGTTGATCACAAACTTAAAATTGTCTCAGGTTCCACTCTGCTGGAGAGCTCCTTACTGGTTTGTTGTATCACCTTTTAGTGAAAGTCGGACAGTTCTCTTGTTTAAACACAACATGAATTTTTATGGCATTTTTACTATATTTGGCATTTGGAGATAGTTTATGTAGTAATCACCACTTTTCAATGGTGAAGAAGTAGAGGATTATAATAAAACTAAGTTCCTAATAGATTCCCATGACCTGCTGGGTGTTTCCAACATTGGATCGTCCAAGTGAAAAGAATATGTGGCAAATTAAAGAGTCTTGTTTTTGAGTAACTGTACCTTGAAGATTTGCTGTCTTCTACAATCTCAAGTAATTTTTAAGGAGAGAGATTTGGTCCTGGCACCCTTCTGATATAGCATTCACTTAGAATTTATGGTGCAATAAGGAAAATTCACTCAAAATGATGTAATGTGTTTATGTACTTGACATGAATATTGGCTTGCACAGGAACCTCTTAATAAGTTATAGCCAACGAATGCCTCCCAATTTAATTTTCTATCTATGATTGCCACTTTATCAAATACTAAGGTCAGGCACTGTCAAGAGGAAAATATAACTTTAGGGGAACATACCATTTTATAATTATATTTATTGTCAAATGAATGCAATTATGAATCAGTGCTTTTTTAAACTAGATTCCATAAAGCCATCTTACACAGACTAAAGTTGACACTCACTATAATTTTAAGACTCCTTTTGACACAGATAATTTAAATTAATTGCTAGAAAAACTTCTTCAAATCTTCTTTCTTAACAAATTGAATATCAGTAGTTTTTACCTAACAACTATGAACGCCACATTATAACAAGATGAAATGTTTCATTTTGTTTTATCCCTATTATTCAGATCAAGTGAATTGTAAGTAATAACAATGACCAGAACCATTTGTAAATGGTTCAGCAAGGCAAATAGAGGATAATGTGTTCCAAATCTGAAATGTTAACTGAGAGTAAATGAAATAGCACCAATGTTGAATCATGTTTATGAAGGCATTCTCACCTTTCCCTTTGGCTAGGTTTCTGTTGTAGCCAACAGGACTGAAGTATTCAAAGACAAAAACAGCTATGGCAGACACGATGAGCAGCATCACAAACATCATCACCCAGACAGAGGCGCTGAATGGTTCTGCAGAGAAACGCACCAGAGGGATGAAGATATGGTTAGTTCACTCTTCCTCACAACCAGGGACAGCAGGAATCTCAGAGGTCCATTGGCAGGCTCACCGAGAAACTTTCTCTAGTGTGAATCTGATCATTCAAAAGAAGCTAGTCATTGTTTATTCATATGTTTAAACCATTCTTTATTCTAAAAAATATTTGTAGTACTTTAGAAGACTGCACAGGATAGAATAAAAATAGAGAAGAGCATATTACATTTTACAAATCAGGTCAAGGGTAATAAAAACAAAATAGAATGGTCATACCAGGGAAGGAAGATAGAATGCAAATAAAGAGGCCACAGGGTTCTATATAGCCATAGAATCATCCAGCGAACCAAAGCTGGAGAGAAACAAGGCTAGACTCAAATAGGCAACTGTCAGCCTCCTGCCAATCAGCATGGGTTTTATTGTTGTTTTCATTCTTATTTTTATATGCCGAGGGATGGTGTGCAGGAAATTTCAGAAATAAAGGAGAGTTATGGCCTGTTAGAAATGGATCATAATTCATGGGGTTGATAGGAATATTGGAAAGTCATGTCTGCCACCACTGCCAACACACTTTCCATCTTACTTTCTGCTTCAGATAGATGAGATCTATACAATTTTAGAATCTTGATGTTGGTAACGGGCTTAAATACAATTGAAAAGTCATTTGAGAACATTTCTATAATAATTCAATAAAAAAGCATTGCTTAAAAAGCAGAGGGAATGAAGTACTACGTGGATAGATGATTATTTCCCCTAAAAGTAGTTTCCATCAGTTCATTTTCACATGGAGGTCACAAGAGGGCAGACTAAGTCACGAGGTTCTAAATCTCAGAACACTCTGAAAAGGTAAGAGATATTATAGAAAATAACAACATTTCTATTAAATCTGATTGAGGATATGAAAACAAGCTGAGTGGAGCCATTTTATCTGTGTATGACACAGATTTGCTAGAAAATCAAGAGAGACTAAATTTTTAAATGAATGTACAGGGTGGGGCCAAAGTAGGTTTACAAGTCATTCATATGAAAAATACAATAATTAATAAATAATAATACAAGAATAATAAAGAATAATACAAGAATAAATTGTGCACTCAGAATTATAAACCTACTTTTGGCCCACCCTGTATCTGCACCCGAATGCATCATTGAAAAGAAACTGGCCTTGGAAACCAATGAGCTTATAATCCTTTTTATTATAAGCAAACATTTTCTGAGAGTAAAATGAAAGAAGCCCGATAATACCTCATGAACAGTAGACATTTTATTATTGTTAAATTGTTTTACTGATGGAGCTAGTAGTAATTATAAAGAACAAGGCTGATAGCGATCCACCTTATTAAAGTCTGTGACTACCTAGTACAGCTAGAGGTCATCACAAATTCCCATTTAATGGACTTAAGATATAACAAGAAAGTAATATGTCTGAAGCTTAAACTGTATTGGATAATTTTAAAACTGGAAGGAACATTTTGCTATGCAGTTTTGACAGTGCAAATATGTTAAAAACCAACAGGTAACAACACAAATAACTAATGCAAAATGAGCTTGAAGAAATCAACAAGACAACTGAAATTTATCTTAGCTAAATTTAGCTTGAGTAATAAACAATATTATGTCCCTGGAATCATAGCAATTTGGTAATGAGGTGTATCCTAAAAGGAGGAGAAATAAATGAGTAGTCAAGATATTAAAAATTACTTAATATTCAAGAATAGAGATGTTAAATTAATTCTCCAAGTCAGGTATATTAATGGCAAAGTGTGTATTACCAGAGAAGGATCATTGTGATGAGCAAATGAACAAATACATGGGAAATATTTGGTAGCATGCACTGCACACTGTATGCACAAAACAAATTGAATGAAATAGCTGTTTGGTTCTACAGTTACTGGTGGCAGGGGATGCTGTTCAGGGTCCTGAAAAAGGCATCCTTGTTTTTAAAACATGCACACTTATTTCTCTGATAACTTCCTTTTCTCTGCAGGTTGTGAGAAAACATTATAAAAATATTAGGGAAAATCCTTACTGAATTCTTCTACTCACATGTCAGAATCTGTAAACCTGAAGTGGGCTTCATTTGGCAGTTGATTCATCCTAGTCACTAACTGGTCAGACAATTAGATGGACGCTCAGCAAGTAAGTGATGCCAGATGATTTCTGTCTAGAAAGGGACAACACCTGTCTCTGGACCTATGAGCACGACACAGAGCTAAAAGGGCTCTGCTGTAGTATTCCGATTTTAATAAGTTTAAGTTAGGTACCTATTAGTGCCCTGAAGGTTTGCTATTGTCAGACGCTATACTACTTGCGCACCCCCCCACACGCACACACACAACAAAGAAAAGCATTAGAACAACGGTGAAGCACTATCTATAATGGCTAAGGAGTCACCCAGAAATATATTTAGATAGTTCTGGATTACATCTTCTACTGGCTTAAAACAGATCCAACATTTGTCCATGAGAGAACATCAATCTATGAGACTCCAGGTGAGCATTTCTTTCAATCAAAGAATCCAACCTGCTTAGAAAGTCTTTAGAATTAACTGAATGGGAATATTGCAAAGTTGTCATCTCTGTCCTTGAAGAGTCACTGGTAACATTTTTACACAAAAGCTCAGAGACATTACCTACAAGGGTTCTGATATGAGTTAATGGGGTTTGCGGAGAAGAGAGAATAGGAAATAATGAAAAGCCATGCAATCAGATTTTGAATGTTTTAGCTCTTCCAGACGACTGAGCCAGTGAATGGAAAAAATGTACCTTAACACGGTTTATTATGACTTTGAAAACCTGCAGATAATGACCATAAATAAAGAAATGCATAGTCCATCACATAGGGATGCAATTTAGTGACTAGGAAAAATATTAAGCCTACAGTGTAGAAACAGCTTCCAAGATAGTTACCTCTACCTACAATTTATTTTATTTTATTTTAAAAATATAGTAGGAAGAGTAGGGGAAGAAGAAAGCTTAGCTAAATTTAGCAAAAATGCTTGACTTTTTATGAAAATGTTCTACTGATGCAGGTAAGAGAAAAATCTAGGAAAACTGGGTTGAGGCCAGATTCAATATCAGCAGCCCATTTTTATGAAACAAGCCAATCGATATTTTTTTCTCTCTGATTGAACTGGGAAAAAAGTTCTCTCTAGCTCACTGAGGAGATACGTGGACAATGTGTGAAAAGAAACAGATCTCTTGCCATAAATTCACTTCCTCCAACCCCGTCTGAACCTCCCAGGCAAAAGATCCCTATTAAAGGGTCTGATAGAAAATTGGGGGTGGGAGAGTGAGGAATGACTAGGAGTGACTAATAATTATTAAGATTCTGTCCGTGTTGCATATATGGATCAGTAGGTTGTGCATTTCATGGTATAATGAGGCTCCCTTCTTAAGACATGGGCATTGCTATCCATATCAGACGAAGGCACAAAAGGAACATAATGAGGTGTGAATTTGGTAAGATCTATATTATACTAACAAAGGTTACAATATTTGAAGCAATGAGTGCAAAATCATAATACAGTGGGTGGGAAGGATTTCAACAGCTTAAATAAATGATCAAAAATAAAAATAGTAAATATGTCTCTGTGAGTAAGGCAGATCCAAAATCCTGTTAGTCAACATTTTACTCAAAAAATGAAGCATAAAAAGTTTCACTGCATGCTGACTTTACAAGTAAATGAAGACAGTGGAGGGACAAGACAATGGGCTTGAAGTTGGTGTCCACAAATTGGCTCTAGTTGCAGTTTGAATTCTCTAATAGACAAAAGGTTTGTTTGTTTGTTTTTATCTTTAAAAAAATGCCACACATTTAATTGAGTTTAATCTATTTTTCCCTCTCATACAGTTTTCTTCTAGTTGTCAATGTTCATCTTAACCTTTCCAAATTTGGGAGAAACACTAATAAGGAAATGTCAAGGGAAAGTTAGTCTAAATCCCATGGTCTTCAAGATAGCAAGTATCAAAAAATATTTATGCTAATCAAACACTCAACACAAAATATTCCTTTAAAAACAAAAACAAAAACACTTGGCTATGTTCCATGCAGTTTCACTACTCCAGTCAGACGACCTAATCCATATATACTGATAGTGCTAAAGCAAACTAGATGATAGAAAATACAAATCTACTTTGCTTTAAAACAATTCTATTTAAAAACATAAATTTATAAAATAGATAAAAGGAGTGTAAAAGAAAATTTCTGCTTCATAAGCCATTCAGCTTAAAGGATAGTCACATTAAAATATGACTTTATTAATCTTAAATCAGCATATATTCTTCACACTACTTCTATTTTGTTTATTAGAGTACTGGTATAAATCACTGCGTAGTCACCACTATTTTCACTCCTATACTCAGTAAATAAGTGACTGTCATTCTAGTGAGGGATAGAGGATGGGAATGAGGATGCTCAATAACAGACTATGGGCTGATTTAAATTAACTCTGGACTGGCAGGTTTATTTCTTAAATGTCTAAAGGGTCTAAGAAATATGTCTACTTACCTACATTCTACACAATCAAGACCAGTATCTGAATATGTAATTGTGTTTTCAGTAGATTTTTCCCAGTTAAAGATAAACAAAAGATGTTAACTGAGGGAAAAAAGTGAATTGGGATAATTTAAATGTGACAGCTTGGAATGTGTTGACGTGGTTAACTGGAACTCAACCAGCTCCTATCTAAGTTCCGTCCTTTGAGCAAGCAAGATAAAATACCTATAATTCATTGTAGGAAAGTAGTAGAGACTATGAAGTTCAGATACCTAGAAAGGCAGACGGTGACACGGTGCCATTGCTTCTTGAAACCATGACACTGATTCCCGTCTCCACAAAGGGCACAGAGAAGTCAACCACTTCAGAACGTTCCTCATTGATGGTGAGTGAGCCAACCGCCATGACTGCCCGCTTATAGACCACCTGGATGCAGGGCGAGAAAGCACAGTACCTTGATTTATCCTCCCCACATCTCTGAGGACATCAGGCTCCAAGTCTGAATGAGAGCCTGTGGGATGAAAAGATAACTTACTTCACCGATCATTCCATTCCATACGTTGTTAACCTTTTTGCCATGCTTCCCATTTGTCACCAGGTAAAGGTCGTATGTAAACTTCACAGTTCTGGAAAGCTTCTTTAGGATATCGATGCAGAACCCCTTGCAGCACTTTTTAACATTCATCCCCTCATTGGTTGAATTACTGTAGAGAAAAATCCCAAGACCATAGACTATTAGTACCAGAAAATTTGTTCACAATCATTAGCTATGCTCTTCCGTTATTTTTCACATGAGAAATCGTGGCTCAAAATGAGGAAGTAGCGTTTCCAAGGGCATGCAGTGAATTTATGACAGCAGAAGTGGAAAGTGTTCTTAATTATGAGAGTAATCATGACAATGGCTAACATTTATTGAGTAATTACTATTGGCTATGCACTGTGCTAATTGCTTTGTACTAATTATTAGCTTTATCTCCATGACATTTCTCTTAATTGGGTAGTATTTGTATCCCCATTATACATTAGAGTTGCTGCCTCTTTATTTTTTAAATTTATAACACATATAACATCTTTAGACCAGAGTTTAGTTATTTGATCTAAACTGAACTATAAAAAGTTACTAGAAAATGGAAGAATATGTGCAATTCATAGGTGGAGCATTGTGCTGCATCCTATCATTGCAGATAGAGGTTTGCAACCAGAGGGACAAAAGATGACTGGCTTAGGAAAGGCACTTTTCTTACTGAGAAGAAACACCTCAGCTAAGAATCAGGAGATGTGAGGTTTACTCCCAGTCTGAGGCCATAGATTTAATGTCTCATGATTGAGTCATCTGTCAAATGAGGGCTCACACATTCATAACATGTTTCCTCCCTACTTACATGGCAGGAAGTATAAAAGGTGACACTATCAAACAGCAATGTCCTTTATCAGAGGAAAAAAAAGCCCTATTAAGATACAGTGTTTTAAAAGCTGTCTTAAAAGCTTTCATAATCTACCACGATTACATTCATTGCTTTGTGCCAGCCACCTTGCATTATTTACCTGACCAAGTCCTACTCAAAGGACACCCACGATACATGGATGGAACTAGAGAGAATTATGCTTAGTGAAATAAGCCAGGCAAAGAAAGAAAAATACCATATGATATCACCCAATACAGGAAACTAAAGAACAACATAAACAAATGAATAAATAGGACAAGAAGCAGAATAACAGTCAATAGGGGGGAGGGGGGAGGGAGAGTAGGGGGATAAGTGAGGGAAGGGTATAGTCAAGGAACATGTATAAATAACTCATGGACATGGACAATGGAGAGGGATATAATTGTGGGAGAAGCGGTGGGCTGGGTGGGAGGAATCAGTGGGGTAAAAATGGGACAACTGTAATTGAAAAACCAAAAAATAAATTTTTTTTTTAAAAAAGGAAGGAATCATGTAGAAAAATTGAGACCTCTCTGGGCACTACACTTGATTCCACATTGCACTTGGGTATTCCATTAGCTCAACTCTCTGCCTTTGAGTCACGTATATCATGAAGTACATGCCCTGTTTGAATATTTCATTGTTGGCACATCTACACATTGAACTATTATTTGAGCACTAAAATGATGTTTAGAGAAATCCAACATCATAATAAGAAAATACCTATGTTTCCACATCATATGAAAAATGATACATACAGAATGATCATAGCTATATAAAAACAGATAAGTTTAGGAAATATCTGAATGGAAAAGCAATAAAATATGAAGAATAACTATTTTGAATGGTAAGACATGGGGTTTTTTTTCATATTTTTAGTCTCCACCACCACCAAATTATCTGTAGCAAGTATATACTACAGATATATTGGATACACACACATCAAGCATCATTGGTGTATAGCTACAACTATACCCATGAATATAAATAGATTTGATAATATAAATGTGAGTAATAAAAGTGGGTTACAAAATGAAATCTTTATTTTAATGTTTACCTTACCTCAGGATCACAGATCACCTATTCTGAATTGCTGTCTTCACCATTGTCTCTTTTCTAACCTGTCCCCAATCTCTGCTCAACCAACTTGCTTCTGCCAGCCAGACCACTGTGGAGATTTTATTTCTAGCCTAGAGGCAGGATACCTCCACTGACCCTGCTACTCTCAGCTTAGGGGGCATGGGAGGCCACATCTCTATACATTTTCATATGATGGTTGCTGGACTCAACTTCATAGCGTAACAGGAAGTAGGTATGTTTTCTATCCCCACCACCAATTTCCCAGAACAGGAGGGGTCAGGCTGGAATTACAACTGCTATAAGCACATTAAATTAATGACATGTCCAAATATAACTTCCTCTTTGGTATCTGTGACTCTGAACAAATGTGTTAAAATCAAATTCTCTTTCTTCCTGGCCACTATCAACCATGAATTGATGTCTCCTCTCCACCTCTTCCCATTTGTGTCTCCCTCCCTCTCTGCTCCTTTGCTTCTTTTATCACAGCCTCTTCCTTCTCCTGGTCAAGATTCCTGGAATAATTTGGACAAGAGTTACAAATGCCCCAAGTTTAAGGTTCAGGGTCGCAGGCATGTAGTGACCTATATGATTCTTTGGCCTCACTGGGCTCCTCAACCAGTTTATGGGTTAATTATCCCCTCATGTCCCCTATCACTAAGTTATTTCTAGATACTAAGTTACTAATGCATTTTCAGCCAACAAGCACCCACTGAGTACTTACTCTGTGCAAGACTAGAACTAAGCCCTGGGGTCACAAGACAAAGAAGACATGCAGCAAATGCAACAGTTGAATTTATCACAGAGGTTACAGAAACACAATCAGTTTGTAATGGGAAATTAGTATTCGGTTCCTATCACAGCCCTTGTGTGTGTGGGGTGTGTGTGGAGGGTGTGTGACTTAACTACATAGACATCTGAGCAATGGTGCAAATGTGCTCTCTCTCAGCTCTGTCCCATCTCCTGAAATAAAGAGTGACTCATAAAAATATATATATAGGGAGGAGGATCCAAGAAATCCACTGTTTCCTAGTGTTGCCAGGGGATATGAGCATGACCATGCCAGTCAGACAGAGCTGCTTTCAGATCCTGGGTCTGCTGCTAACAACCTTGAAAACTCAGATGAGTGTCTTTACAGCCTCAGTTTGCTTGTTTGTAGGTGGAGAAGGCTGACACTTACTTTGCAGAATAGTTGAGAAGATAAAATAAAGTATCTAAAGCACCTCTCACATAAGGACTAAAAAATATATCTCCTTTCTTCTCACCAACAATTTGACAGTTTGGGGGATTAATTGATAGTACAGCCATTTCTCTCTACATAGCAAGGCCAGGCAATTTATCCTTAACAATTTTCTCTTCATGCCTTAACATTCAACTAGCAGACTAGAAGAAAAGTCTGGTTTTCAGCTTATTTTCTATCACCTATGTTTTTAGAAGACATTTGTGTGCCCTCAAGACTCCATCATTTACCAGAAGTAAGAAGCAAAGGGTTTTCTCTGGGAGAATATCACCAAGACAACAAATATAATCGTGTCACCTGATGGGAATCTTTTTTGGAACCAATCAGCCTGCCTCAAGGATATTACCTTTAAGAAATTCAATTGATCCCAACTGTGTTAATGTTGGGATTAGTGGATCCTAGTAATTTTCTTTGCTCTCAGGTAAAACAAAGACTAATACCACCTAGATGCACAGTAAACTTCTTTATGTCCCCAAGTGGCAAAAGGAAAGCTGCAAGTCACCACCTTTCACAGGAACCAAAAATGTGAATTTGAACCTGTCCATCTGTTTATATTCTTCAGTGGAAGAGTCAATTCTTTCAAAGAGAGTGATTTATTTGGGGGTTCATTTTCTCCATACAAATGTGACTCAGGACTTGGTGACCTACTGTTTATAGCTCTAAGGCTTCTGGTTTTAAAGACTTTAAATCCTATTATTGATTTGGAAGCACAAGAGGCCCCACTTACTGGCCATATTGAAACAGAAAAGGCGCTGTTATCATAAGGGAGGTGCCCTGTTAAGGTTATACTCTTGGTTTTGTGCCAGTCACTCCACTTCATCTGACCAAGTTCTGCTCAAAGAACATCCACTTAAGTCAAAATATCCTTTGACAGCTTTCCCATTGTTTCCCCAGCTCATCACCCTATAGTGCTGCTCTAGGCCTTCATCTGTTTCCAAAACTCACCATCTCTTTCTTGCCTTAGGGCCTATACATCTGCTGTTCCCTCTTCCTGGGGGGCACTCTTCCCCACCCCAGTTCTTCCCATGTTTGGCTCCTTCTCATCCTTTACATGTCACCTTAGTTCTTACTTGTGTGAGCTAAAGGAGCCCCAAAAGCCTTAAGCTGCCACCTTTACATCCTGCATGTGGTTTCTCATACTGTGGCGCTGCCCTGGCCCTTTATTGGTTGAGTTGTTTCCACTTGTGTATGTCCCACAACTGCAAGATCTTTGTCTTTTTTCTTCCCTGTTCATTGATGTATCCCCTGTGCCAAGTACTTTGCCAAACTCATAAACTGTGCTTAACATATACTTATTTATTGACTGATCTATTCAAAATTTCAACTCCAAAGAGGCTGACAACTCTAAAAAGGCTGATCATTATTTGCTGAATAATCTACTCAGAATTTCAACTCTAAAGTGGCTGCTTATTAATAACAAAATTTTCTCCAAATCAACATGTGCCTTCAAAATATATTTAGCAATCATATTTTTAAAAAATTATCTTTATCACAAGAGCTGAGCTCTGGGTATTTGCATCTTGTATAACTGAGGATGGAATTTGTAATGTGAGAGGAAAAGTATCCTTTTGCTCAGCTGTTCAACATCTTCAATATCAGTATATCATGTTCTGTGCTTGTCACCGGGACACCAAAATTAGTAAGTCACACTCCCTATATTTAGGCAGCTAATAATTCAGGGGTAAACACAGACAATCTATAAGGCACAAAAATGGTGACAGAGACAGAGATAGAGTGGTATGGACTGGATGTTTGTGTCCCCTCAAACTCATATGTTGAAACCTAATCCCCAATGTGACGCTATTTGGAGGGGGAACCTTGGGAGGTAATTTGGTCATGAGGGTGAAGCCCTCATGAATGGAACTAGTGTCCTTATAAAAACAGACAGGAGAGCTTGCTCCTTCTCTTTCTGCCATGCAAGGAAAAGACTATTTTGAAAAGTTTGGATATAGGAAATATAAAAGAGATGAAAGGAAGTAGAAGGTGCAGGGTTGGGGGAGAGGGGACAGCCAGAAAAATACAAAGAAAATCATTGTTTAAAGAAAGATTGAGAGAGAAGATTAATTCAGCATAATGGCTAAGAATCTGGACCAGTGTTTGAGTCCAGCCTTTTCCACTTACAAGCTAAACGGCTTTAAACATGTCTTTTAATCTTTCCATAACTCAGTTTTTATCATGTTTAAAATATAAAAATCACCTACCTGTATTGCTGTTATTGAAATCAAATAATGCAAACCATTTGGAGTAGTTCCAGTTTAAGTCTTTTAAAAAAATCTATTATTATATTATACCTATTATAATAGAGTATATTTTCTATTGCATTTTATTATTTTATAGATTTTTTTATTATCAATGCTACATGCTATTTTAAAGGACTGGGCATATACCCTAAGAATTCTGAATCACCAATTCAAAAGAACTTATGCACCCCTATGTTCATAGCAGCACTATTTACAATAGCCAAGTGGTGGAAACAAGTAAATGAGTGGATCAAAACACTCAGGTACATTTACACAGTGAAATACTACACAGCAAAAAGAAAGAAGGAACTACTACCTTTTGTGACAGCATGGATAGAACTGGAGAATATTATGCTAAGTGAAATAAGCCAGTCGGTGAAAGACAAACACCTTATGCTCTCACCTATAAGAGGAATCTAATGAATAAAATAAACTAAGGAACAAAATAGAACCACAGGAATGGAAACATGTAACAGACTAACAGGACCAGAAGGGGAGCAGGGGGAGAAAACAGTGAAAAAACAGGAAAGGGTCTAGTCAAAGAATATGTATGAATGACCCACGGTCATGGACAACAGTGTAGGAATTGACTGTGGGGAGAGGGGTGGAGTAGACAGAAGAGAGCAAAGGGGGGGAAATTGGGACAGCTGTAGTAGAATAGCAATAAAAATGGTAAAATGAAAAACATTAAAAAAAATAAGGACTGGACACATTCAACTAACAGCATCCCCCAACTCACTTGATTTTGATGAACTTCCGACATGGTACAGTGTTCCTCACACATGTCTCGGTCAGCGGGTCTATGTCTTCCACGATGACAAAGGGGGCCTCCTCTAGGGTGACGATGCTTAGGTGATTGTCGTCCGGCTCACAGTCTGAAAAGGACTTGTACCTTGGCCACACGGCGTGCCTCAGGCTCAGGGTCTGGTTCTCCCACTTGCCCACCTGCATCATAAAGACAAAGACAGGCCTGTGCTTTCTTGCACCACTGACTTCTAGAAAGGCAAGTCTTTCCCCATAAGAGGAATGGAAGAAGAATTCATCTTAAGGATTTTTCCGCTATCTACATCCACATACATATCTGCTTATATATTAAGAAAAATGGGGGCAAAGAAAGAGCATAGTGCATGGACTTTCTCCAGATTGATTAAATGACAGGGGTTTTGGCTAAACACTGATACTTTCAGAGCTCCCCAGGTGACTCCAAAGTCCTGTCAGAGTCCAGGATCACCAATGTCATGAAAACAGCATGGACTTGTAGATTCAGAGGAATCTGGGCTTGAATCCCCAATTCTGCCGCTTATTGGCTATACAACCCCGGCAAGTTCTGAACCACTATGAGCATGCATCTCTCATCTGTAAATAGGCACAATTCCACCTACTTGATAAGGATGTTGTGGGAATTAAATGAGGCAATTTGTGAAAAGCATGTAGCACAGTCCCTGGTCCAGAATAAGGACCACATACTTTTCCTTTTAGGTATAGAAGAGAGACAATGAAAAGGAGGAAGATTAAAAAACAGGTGCTATAAAAAGGAAGAGGAAAGAGGAAGGAAGATGGCGTGGAGTAAAGAGTAGGAGATAATACAAAGGGACAGAGCAGGAGAGGAATTTAGAAGCATCACTGCAAGCTCAGATATGGTTCTATTTCAGTTGTGAATGAAGGTGAAGCTTTATTATTTCAGCACAGAGTGGAGACCTCTGCTTAGTATACATCAACTCCTGTCAAAATGGAATTGATATGTTCTCTCTGAGCAGCAGTCGGCATCTTAGTGAAATCAAATTGAAGGCTGCATGTTTTGAACCTTAATTTTAGTTGACAGTTTGTTGGCACTGTTCACATGCACATGGGAGAAAGCTGCCCCCAGCGTTGCACTTGCCCCTTCCTCCTCCTGCTCCCACATTCAATTGCTTGACACCACAGGTCAGCTCTTTATTTGTAATGCCAGCCTCAAAGAAAACACCTCATCTGAAATATTAAGTGCCAAGTTGAGGCTCGTCTGTGTTACATGGCCCACTCACCTCTCCTCCTGGAACACATCACCAGAAATGAATCTCAGGCCCTTAAAGAGAATTTAGACTTTCTGGACATTAGGAGAGGTGAAGACGTGGGGGAGAGAAGGCAGTCAGTGCTGTCTATGACCTCATAATTTGGACTGGAAAATTTTTGCTGCTTATACAGGAATATTCCATGTGGCCAATTACAAAATTGTCCAGCTTCACTGGTACTTCCCTTTTTAAGACAGGAAGGGGAGTAGAGTAATCTGGTCAAACAAAAATGTTAATCTACCCATGCTGTGATATGTAACACAAGCTGGGGAGAATACTGAGTCCATCCCATTCTTCATCCTTTCAATACAGACTTATTAAAAACCAACTATGAGCTGGCACCAGCTTGGGAACAGTGACGGATAAGAGCAGAATGATTCCTTCCTTCTTGGACCTCTCAGTTGGCTGCAGGTCAAAGATCAAACAAATAATAATAAATATGCATAGACAAAGAGATATCCAAGTTTTTTCTTTTGGTATATGTTATACCAACCCCCCCCGCTTTCCCCCCCACAGACTGGGCAGTTCAGTGGGTAAGAGAATGGCTTTTGAAGTCAAACAGAACTAGGTGTTAATCCTGGCTTCACTCACTAGCTGAGTAGCCTTAGGAAAGTCATTTAACCCCTCTGGGATTCATTTTGTCTATCTGTAAAATGTGGGTAACAACAGGATATGCCTTCCAGGAGGACTCTAGTGAGATTTGAATGAGCAAAATACACAAGAAGCATTAAGCATAGAACTTAGCACATAACATACGTGGTAGCTGCTATTATTGTTGTAGTAGGCATTTAAGATAAGTTAAGATAAGCTCAAATATCACATAATCTTTAAAGGCCTTCCTATCTTCCATAGTAATATAGAACTTTGCACCTATCTTCACCATAGCATTTGATGCTATAATTGTAACAATGTCACTTTTGAGCACTTCCAGGTCAGGAAATGTGCCAATATCACCACTTAGTTTAAGCCCCCCAAATCCTAGATAGTTAGGATTATTATTTCAACCTCACAATTCAGAAAACTGAAGCACAGAGAGGTTATATGACCTGCCCAAACACATACAGCTAGGAAGTGGTGGAACCAGAGCTACAGCATTGGGCTGCCCGAATCCAAAGGTGTTTTTCTACTTGTGCTTCTATTATCGATCTGCACTAATCATATTATAGCTCTAAGACCCCTCCTTCTTTCAGAGACAACCCCTAGAGCCTTAAGACTATATAAATACAGGGGAAAAATGGTTAGCTAGCAGATCTTTGGTGATGTCATTAACCACATCACACACCCTACACTGTAGGATGCAGGCGAAAGTTCCAGCCCAAGGCTGACTCATGAAGAGAGGTTGCAAAGGTTTAAAAGTTCCCAGAGTGTAATAACTTCCTAAGTCTTCTCTCTCTCTCTCTTCCCAATATGTCTAAGTAAGCACCCATGAGTCAGCCAAAGAGGATGGAAAAACTTGATCAGGGGCTGAAGCTGCTGTGTAAACAATGCCCTAGATCCTGAGGACTCTTACCTACTTCTCTGAGTCTGACAGGCTCCTCTGATAGGCTCCCACTCCAAACACAAAATATCTCACTCCAGACAAGGGGAGAACAGATATCCTTCACTTTTCCCTCTTATATCCCTATTTCAAGGGACTATACATGAGTTTAGTGTTTGTAGACAGGTTTAACAGAGATTCATTCATTTCATAGGTACCAAGAACTGTGCTAGTAGACACTAGGGATACTGTAGAGAAAACAACATACTACTTGCATGGAATTTTTATGCTAATTGGGAAGACACACATGGGTCAAATAATCACATGAGAGTATACAGCAGGCAAACTGGAAGGAAGAAAAACTGGGTCTACAAGAGGAAAGAGGGGTAAAGAAATTACAGAAGACTTCCCAGAGAAGGAGACACTGAGAGTGCAAATATAACATGAGTGGGTGGGGAGTGGAGGACAGGAGAGTATTCTAAGAAGGCAAGGGCCAGAAGATGCAAAGCTTTGTTGGTCCTGCAAGGAGCTGAGATTTACCCTCAGAGTTAATATAGTCTGTTAGCCAAAATGGAAAAAGATATATGAAAGTCATCATAAACATATTTCTGTATATTACCTGCCCACAAGTAAGGGTTCTTTGCTTCCTCAATTTACCTTTTATCTTTTTTATTATGAAAAAAAATTAACTTATACAGAAATAGAGTAGTAGAATGATCCTCTGTATTCCCATTATCCAGCTCCATTACTTACTAACTCAAGGCCAGTCTTGTTTCATTTATACACCACTCACTTCTCCCATACTAAATTGAAGAAAATCCCAGCCATCATGTCATTTCATTCAAAAATCCTTAATTTGATTTAAATATCTAATCTCCATTTGCTTAATAATATTATACCTTGACAATCTATGTTTATGTATTTGTTTCACTCAGTAGGTTACAATTTCCAGTCTAGCAGAATTTTTATATATACAGTGATTGATTTCTATGTCCTCAGCTTTTAACTCAGGGCCTGGCACAAGGAGGAACTTAATGGATAGTTGTTGATGGAATGAATGAACATACAATTAGAAAGTGCTAGTAGATTGATCAATGTGTACTTATGTGCCTCAGCTATGGAATCTTGTACCCTAAGGAATGACCTGAGCTGAGCCAATGGGAATTTTCCTGGGAACTTTTGCTAGGACTATTAAGACAGGGTGGTCATGACAGAAGAACCAGTCAGCGATTAAATGTGGAGTTAAGAAATAGAGAAAAAAGAGCAATAAAGTCATGATGGCATTGCTTGAGCTCTTATAATAATAAAAGTTGACTTTCACTGGGCATTTATGTATTAGGCACCATTTTTAGTACTATTTTAATTCTTATAAACACTTTACACACAAGAAAAAGGTGAGGGCAGACAATTTTTATCTCTATCATAAATTTTTTTGTACTTAAAGAGTCCCAAACAGACTGTGTGGGAGAAGAAAAAAATATTTATCTTTAAAATAAACTGCATTTTGGTAATAAACCTTTGAGGGTTTTCAGTAAGTATACTGAAATCTTGAGGACAAAGAAAAGTTATTTTGTTAAAAGAAATAGAAAAGGGGGAAATTAAGTTGGTAATGATTTGTATCCATTCTTATTAATAAAATTTAAATACAGTGCTTTTAAGAAAGCAAATTGCTCTTTAGATCCTAGAAAGTGTTTTGTGAAAGGGCAGTGATTACTTCTTGTAATGTTCAGCCATTTGCTCTTTCTCAGAGTAAAGATAATTTCATCTCCAGAAACTGTCTCTTAAGTTAATATTTACCCCTTCCTGTCTGGATAAGTTCAGAGATATGTCACAGAGGCTGCAAGAGGCTGCAAGAAACTGGGTTAATACATGTGTGTGGCTCTCCTTTCAAAGAGATATGAGTGTTTGATCTTATTTGATCTATTCCTAGAATGTTTACAAGAAACAATTAAAATTACTTCATTACTGGTCTCCTGGTCTCCCAAACTACCCCCTAAAAACAAATATCTAAACACCCAAATCACAGATTTACCCCAACTCAAATCATTCCATGATGCATTCTGCTTACTGAATCAAATCCAGACTCCCATTTACATTAAAGAAACCTATGCCCTGGCCGGGTGGCTCAGCTGGTTGGAGCATCACCCCATACATCAAAATGTTGCAGGTTCAATCCCTGATTGGGGCACATACGGGAGACAACAGACTGATGTTTCTCTTTCAAATCGATTTCTCTATCTCTCTCCTGTGCACACTCTCCTCCTCTCTCTCTCAAATCAACAAACATACAGCTGAGGACTGTTTTAAAAAAGGACGCTATTAAAAAAATAAAAATAAAAATAAAAAAATAAAAAAGGATGCTATTATATAGGTTCAACTAACCTCACTATACTCCATTTATCTCTCTATTACTTTCTTGAGCTCTTTCTCTCTCGTGTACACCCTATACATATTCTCACACTAAAACATGTGTACCTTCAAAACACATACACCAACACCTACCTACACATATGTATGTATACACACATATGTACATGTGTACATATATCACACACCTATGCATCATGCATGAACACACCCACGTGCATGTATTCATACCTATTCAATACACTCATGCCCACACACACATGCACAACTAAACATACACACATACCCAGTGCACACATAAACTCACACCTATACTGATTCACATACACACACACACTGCTAAGCCACAATGATGCATCTAGTTTTCACTTCTCATTACACACCCCCTGAACAGTACCCCCTTCCCTGCTTTGCCTGCATTGTTTCTTTTACCAGAAATTCTTCACCTTACCATCCTCCACAGATTGAAATCATATCCATTGTTTCCAGGTCCAGCTCAAATATCATTTCTCCCAAGGAACCTAATTCTCCAGCTAGATTTCATTTTGTGCTTTCTGTGCCTCCAGAACATTTTCTTTTTCCCTTGAATTCTCTCGCTTGTTCACTCATGCCCTAAACACACGTGTGCCCGGGCTTTACACTGTGCCAAGCACTGCAGGAGGCTCTGGGGCTACAACTGTGATCAAATCAAGCCTGGTCCCTATCCTCAGTTTCCAGTCTGGTTGGAGAGACATCAAAGCTCAATGGCAGTCAAGTGAGATGACTGCCTTGCTGGGGTAAGCACAGGGTGCTGCTGAAGCAGACAGCTTCTTGCTCTAAAAGGAACCAAAATATGCTTCCTGCAGGAACTGGCTTCCAACTACGAGCCAGACCAGCAGAGTTGATGTGTGGCTTGTTAAAGGTTGTATCTTTATCCTCAGGGCAACTCAAGGGTGTAGAGGAGTGAGGGTGGGGATGACTGAAGACTTTTAATCAGGGGAGGGATAAATCAATCTGATGTATTAGAATAGTTCTTCCCAGTACAGTGCAGAGGCAGGGCTTGTGACTAAAAAAATTGTGAATGCAGAGAGATGGGCTAAGAGGCAGTTGCATTGATCTTGATGAGCCTGATGACATAGGGCCACATTGGTGAAGCCAGTATAACTCATGAGATCCCAAAGTAGTCAAATCAATAGAATGTGGAGACTAATGTTATAATGATATGGAAGTGGGGAGTGATGGCCTAGGCAGCACTGAATTACAGTGCTGTTGAGTATCCAGACTGTCCAGGCTTCCGCAACACCATGACCCACATCAGATAGACTATAGCGTTCGCCCCCAAGCCAGTTCAATAAATATTTGCTAAATTGAACTAGATTCAGACTGCAGCATGCCATCAATTTTTACTTGGAATTTAAAATTAAAAGCAGAAAATGGCCTGTTTACTCAACTCCTCTCCTTGGAGACAAGACAATAGGGATTACAAAATTAAAAATCAGAAAGGAAATTTATTAAAACTGATGGTGGAAGCAGAGTTCATGCTGCCTGTGTTCTAGTTCAACTGGCCTCAGGTAGCTTATTGGGTGATTTTATAGCTAAGATGGAAATAGGCCTTAAAACAAGCACTTCACATGTGCAGAACATTGGAAAACATTTCACTCCAGATAATAAGCAGTGATTTACTCCCAAGCTGGTTTGGCTCAGTGGATTGAGCGTCGGCCTGCGAGCTAAGTGTCGCTGGTTCGATCTTCCAGTCAGGGCACATCAGAGAAGGAAAACTCTGACTCCAAAAAACCTCCGCTGCCTTGCGGCATACCTCTTCAGGGGAAAGGCTAAGGGAGTAAACCCCGACAGAAAATCCGGAGCCGGAGTCCCTAAGGCGGTTTGACATTGTAGTCAACACCGGCAACTCCTGCGGCGCACCTGAAGCCAAGCTGTATTGACTCCGTCTTTCCCTTGGATCCTTCAGCTGCGAAGAGAGGGGGGGTCTGCTGCATGGGCAACAGCAGACCCTCCATATCACCCTGCCCAGGCTCTGTAGCTTCAGCTTCACTGGAGAGGACACTCCAGCGTCATCGCAAGATGTTGATTCAACACGGGAGGAGACAGATACCGTGTCACTCCCGAGTCGGACTGCACAGCCATTCTCGGCGGTGCAGATAGACTCTTAAGAAGCTACACCATCGTCTCTTGAGACGGACGGCTGCCGACTCCCAAGCTGAAGAAAATGAGTAATTAACTCCCCAGGAAGATGAATTTAAAGAACAAAAAAAAAAAGCAAACAGGAAGCCAAGTTCTCTCCACCTGGAATGTAAAATCTTCCAAAGGACATGAGATAAATGGCCAAGGAGGAAATTTAAAATGATTTAATGTCCATATTCAGCATAACTAGCATCATTGATTAGCATCACTTCCATGCCTCTGCATGCAAATCTAATACAGGAGCAGGCTGATAGCAGGTTTACACACAAGTAATTTTGTGTTTTGGGTTATTGCTCGAAACCAAAAGCAGATTTCAATTTGATTGATCTGGAAACTACAACACAGATGTTTGAGCCACAGCTTGATATTAAGTTGACATGTGCTTTATCTAGAGTACTTTACAGTTGAGTCCAGAGATTTTTTTTTAAAAACCAAGACCCAAGCCAAAGTTCATCCAAAAGATCTAGAGCCTGTTGAAACCAAATGCCTCATTGGAACCCAGCTTTCCTCTGGAAAGAAACTGCTGAAAAGCAGGTGTGGGTCAAATCTACTTTGTCTTCAATGCACTGGGGCCACAGATGGCACTGGCAGAGTGACGCTAAGAATTTCTTTTTAGATACTGAGATAAAATGTCTATTACCTTGGAATACACTGTCTTAAATGCAATTATCTAAGGTGGTGAGACTATGAAACTTTAGCATGAATAAGAACCTCTCCTTGGGAGCTGCTTAAGAAGGCAGACTCCTAGATCTCAGGAGTGTCTGCATCAGTAGGTCTGGGATGAGGCCTGGGAACCTGACTTTTCAACCAGAATCTAGGTCATCCTGTTCTGGGTGGTCTAAGAACCCCATTTTGAGAAGCAGCTGAAGGATTGTACCTATGGGTCCCAACAGGATTAAATACAGCATAAGAAAAGATGGAAATCTTTCTTCTTGGGTTACTTATGTAACCAGCGGCAGTTGCCAGCAGATCTAAATGAGTTTAATCAGCTATTAGAGCCTTAATTAAATTCCTCTCAGTTGAAATTTCAGAATTGCCTAATTGTTACACAGCTCACATTGGAGCAGTTGATTTTTTTTCTCCTATAATAACTGCTCTGAGGATAATCTAATATCTTTACAGATAACAGTGTCAGCTGTCTTAGAACCCAGCACTGGGATGGTGATTCATGGAAACGTGTTTTGATCATTGTTATTTCCACAAACTCACATATTTGCTTCCCTTCTCCTCTTGATGTTCAGCCAACAGCAGAAGAAGTCAATGCTCATTCACCCTCAGATTTAAAAGTGGAAGTTCCTGGAACCATGAGCCACCATTTCCTTCAGAAGTTCATTTATAATCTCCCGTCCTCCACAGTTCCTATTCCCAGGACCCCAGGAATGGAGAGAAGTTCTATATCTTTGATTTTCTTTAAATTCTTGTATGCTCACAAAAGTGATGTGTCCTGGTAATTAGCTAAACAGTAAATAGTGTTTTCTGTCTCTTCTGTGGTTCCACACTGGAATAATATGGGAGACTTGAAAATTCAGCAGACCATAAAAAGGAGCTCTTTCATAATTACTAATTAATTTTCTGAACATGCTCTTGGGAGTCCTTCTTTGTATAACTTCCATATCACTCAATCTTCCATGGGTTGCAATAATGAGTATTAAATAATTAATAAGCATCATAATTGGCATTTCTTGAGGGACTATGATCACCCCAACATGCATTTTCTCATTTCATCCTTACAACCCTGTAAAAAAAAAGGCCATTATAGCCTTTATTTTACTGATTAGGGCACAGGGAGCTAAAGTAACCTGCCCAAGATCAAACAGTGAGTGAGTTTCTGGAATCTGAGCTCGGGCTACCTGACTTCAGAGCCTGGGGCCTTTACCAATCCTCAGAAGCCCTAAGGTTGCCATCAGATTTGCTTGGGCAAACATTAAGGCAAATGGGAGCAGCTGGCTTTGTTGAGGCAGAATTCCATGGATCAGTTGGAACAACTCTGCTGCAGAAAGAGCGATGGCCCTGGGAGCTGGCACACCTCAGTCCAGCCTCTCACTATGCACAGCCTTTCCCCTTGGGAGAGGGGCAATGTCTGCCTTTTCTGTGAAGTACAGCCAGAGATGGTCACCTGGCACTTTTCTTTCATGGATGCTGGTGTTATTTCCTCAGTTTATCTGTGAATTGATTCTCCAAAGGACCTGGAATTTCACCATGAAAATGCCTCTACCAGCAGAGCTGCAGTGAGCCGTTGCTGGCTTGAGGTTGAATTCCATCGTTAGTAACACTGGCATCCAAAAACTGATTAGAATACTAGATCAGGGGGAGAAATCCACTGCTCGGATGTGAACTGAGTGACAATCAGTTAATTTGGTGACTTCAACCAAGAGGAATATAATTAAGTTCCTAACAGCTGATTAGACTGTAGTCATCTGCATTTCTTACATAAGGGGCCTTAGAGGAGAGGATTCCACTTCCCTCTGTATGACGTTGTACTTGAGATGCTGATGGCCAAGACAACGCAAGTCTGTTTACAGTGCTGCATCTGTTATTATCCAAACTCAAACATAAACTCGATTGAACTCTTCAAAGGGCTGCTGCCTTTGAGAAGAAAACCAGAATGCATATAGGTCTGCAAAAACAGTTCAGGAGAAAATCTAGGGGAAAAAATGGAACAATTACAGAAAGTGAGATGGGGTGTAAGGGGGAGGGTAAGTACATAATATCCTATCAGAACTTGACCTAAGTCCTCTTTAACAATAATAGTGATAAGCATTATATTTTTTAACACTTTCACAAAGACAATTTAGAAATACTGTAAAGATTTCTTTTTGGCCTTCTAATGTACTTTTTGGGTAAATTTCAAAGATCAGTGTTGTTTCTACTTGTAAGATAAATGAAATGCCATTTGCAATCTGGCAGAGCAAATAGCTCTTTTTGGGAGTATTTACCTGAGTGATATTTAGCTGCTCTTGTTCCCTCGGTAGGGTTGCTGGTAAGAGTTAGGATGCCATCAAGAGAGGCAAACTCTGATGCTGGCTGATAGCTGAGAGCACCTTGAATTTATTGGGATTACAGTATCAAGTCTTTCTTACCAGCCTGAAAATTATGACAAGGCTGGGTCTGAACATATAAATAGATAGGAATTCTCCTCTTACTGTCAGGCAACTTTTAAAAATAAAAACCTTGAAAAGTAGCAAAACATTGGGCTGAGTGTTTAACAGTTTATGAAAGGAGGTAAGTTCTAGGTAATTAAGTTGCAGACTAAGAAAGCAGAAGATTTCTATGCATCAAACCTGACTTGGGGGATGGAATAGGCCAAAAGCCGGTGGATTTCCTCACTCAGCGTTATGTAAAACAGCCAATTCCATTTGGATCTTGGCCCTGAGCATTCGAAGTTAACCTCATTGACAGTGTCTGCAGAGTTTTAAAAGAAGGTTATAAGACTCAGGGGTATTGATCAGCTGCAAAGCATTTTATTCCCTCACCCGTGAAAAGTTATTGGATTGTGAAAGTTGAAATGTTTGGAACTTGGTGTCAGGTCTCTGATGGGCATTTGTTTTTTCATATCTGGGGCAAAACAATACATTTAAATCTTTGAGATGGACATTTTTCTCCTTCCGAATGAAAGGGTGAGCCAGGGGTTGGTGCCTGAAGCTCTGCTGGCTATTATGAAGATGCTAACCAAAGCCCTTATGCATGGGTGAAATCCATCACTGTGATGAATTGCACATGGATCAGAATTTCAATCCTCTATAGATAAGATGTTTTTTTGACAATTGTTTTTCTTTGCTCAGCTCTGGCCCCAAACTACTTTGCTCCAGGCTTGGCTGAGCCCTACAGTATTCCAGCAAGAGGATCCTTTGAAATACTAAAGCCAGAAGAAGATTTAATGGTGAGGAAACAGTAATAAGCTTAACCACAGCTTTGTGCACTGTTAAGAACATGATTAGAAAGCAGCAAGGAGAGGAGGATCCCCTTGGGATGGGCCAGATAAGACTTGCTATTTCAAAAATAAAGCCTGAGTAACCCTCTACTGGCTGGTCCAATTTCATCCAAACCTATTATCCTTATCTTGGATACTAATTAACAATTCCAGAGCCCTGTAGAGTTACTTACTGGGAGGAAATGACAATCTTGGGGACTAACCAGGCAAGCTACTCAGCATTGCTTTCTCTGTTGAGTTATACTGGCAAACTCAGCAGGGTAAAAAGAAACAAACAAACAAACAAAACCCTCTAATATTGGAGTCAGAAGACCCAAATTCAAATTCAACTATGATGCTAATAAGCTACATCACCTTAGTCAAATCAGAAATTTTCAGATTCACACAAACTGTAGCCTAAGCTAGAATCCCAGATTCCTAATTATTCTGACTGTTACAACCAATAAATGAAGCTATTCCCCAGGTATTCTGTCACTTAGGGGTGGATGGCATTGATTTATTGGCTAATTCATTCAACAAATGTTTATTGAGTGTCTAGTCCATGAACTGTCCCAGCACTGGTGATATAGCAGTAAATAGGCTTTAAGCTGGGGATCAGCAAACTTCACAGCCCAAGGGCCAACTGCTTTGTACAGCCTCCAAGCTAAAAATAGATTTTACATTTTTAAATGGTTGGAAAGATGGAATAATATTTTGTGACATGGGAAAATTATGAGATTTGAATTTCAGTGTCCATAAATAAAGTTTGATTGGAACATAGCCATACTCATTTTCTTATATGTTATTCATGGTTGCTTTCATGCTAAAACAGCAAAATTGAGTACTTGTCATATACCCAGTATGGTCAACTTACAAAACTAATATTTACTAGCTGTTCTTTACATAAAATGTTTGCTAAACCCCTTATCTAAGTCCCTGTCTATAAGGGATCCACCTACCAGTAGGGAAAATAAGATAAAATGCCCTCAGAATTAAAATACATAAAACAGAAAATGACAAATGACAAAGAGGAAAGGTGAATTAAATGCAGAGTGAATCAGAAATGAGGAAGCAAATCTGATGAGAGGGAAAAAAATACGAAAGGCGTGACAACTGAGGGGAGTCTGGAGTAGGCAAAGTGGTTGAAAAATCAGAATGGAGAAAGGGGACTGCTGGCTTGAATAAATAGTGTGGACAAAAGTACAGAGGTTGGGTTTAAGGGACACATTTGTGCACTTGGACGCTACCCAAATTGGATGAAACAACAGTACACAGTACAAAGGAAATGAGAGAGAAAGAGGAATAAAGGAAACACTGAGAGATAAGATCACAGAAACCCTTGGTTGTTGGGGTGAAATCCCAATGTGCACATTGAAATTTGGTGGCATTTGACTTCAAATTGGCAATTGGCCTTGGAAGCCCTTAATGATTTACTCAACACCTGAGGATAATATTGGTGATTTCATCCATGTGTGGCTGATATTTATCACCTCCTACATCTTTTGGAATTGTCCTATTCTCATAAAATTATGTCATTTCTTTAATAAATACATTCATAGTTGTCAGACTATTTTGATATAATTACAGGTCAGTTTTTTGACCTTCTCTTCACTGACCACCTCCAGTTCACATGAGCCACTCATTCCCACAGAGGCAAAATTCACTTAGAATTGCTTGATTTCAACGATTCTAAATTTAGATAATCCATAGCACTCTCACCCAGCTATCCTTGTGTCTCTTCTCCAATACCATTTTGACCACTGGCCCCTGGGTTGCTCTGCTTTCTCTTAATTGATCTACTCACTCATGCCTCCACTTCCAACCTACAGATCGATCACATCTATATACCTCTATCTATCTATCTATCATCTATCAATCTATCTATCTATCTATCTATCTATCTATCTATCTATCTGTCTGTCTGTCTTTATATATTGCCATACCCACAATTATCCCACTCCCACTTTGTCATACCAACATGGTACCACTACCCTCCCCCCAAAGTCAGTCTAGCCACTTCCTCACCTGTAAACCATTGAATATTGGCAAAGAGTATCACATAACCACTTTAAATGTAAGGATGCCCTCCCTGGTTTGAAATTCTTCTCTCTTTTCTTGATTGGCTATCTCCCATTCCCTAGAAACTATTTCAAGCCTTCACACCTGCCCACAAGGCTGCAATTTCGACAGCTTCATCCTCACTTCCAAATGATGAATCTGTCTCTTATTTCACAGAGTCCTTGGACAACCCACATACCACACAAACTTACCTTCCTCTGCACCTGTCGTCCTTCTCCCTTTGATAATGAAAGAGGCATCTCTCCTCTAGCCTAACACTAAACCCCTCATTTGTGCTGTAGACACAGTTCTCCTCTGCCCCAATCTCTCCTTTAATACTGGCCTCACCAAGGTCAAGAGTCACTTTTTCATCACTAAATCCAACAGGTGCACCACATTTGACATTGAAGCTACTCGCACCTTCCTTGAGTCTCCCTCCCTAGGCTGTCTTGTGTCTGCCCTTTCCAGGCTATTTCTCACCTCTCTGTCATCTCCAGCTCTGACAAAATGCAAGCTCCTTTTTCTCTGCATGTGTTTTACATGGCCTTCCCTTCCCTGCTGCCCCTGGACATCCACGCTCAGGCCTCTTCTACTGCCCACTCTTCACTCATTATCTCTATGTGGATGGCCCTCACACCTGACTGTCTTTCATTAGCTCCTCTCTACTGCCTCCAAAAAAACCTCAAACTCAATGAGCTTAGAGTAGAACTTATCATCCCACCTTCAACCATTAAAAAAAAATGCGCAATTTCTCTCCCATGTGCCAAATATGAGCTCCTGAAACCGCACCCTGGAAATATCCTTTAATTCATCTCTCTCCCTCCAACTCCACCTATTTTAAATCAATTGCCGAAGGTTGGTAGTTTTAATATTTAAATATTTTCCCTTGTTCGCTTCTTTCCTGTGACCACCACTCTAGTCTTGGCCTGCAACTGGTGTTGCTGCCCCAGACGGTGTTCCTCTCAACTGATCCTCCAAGCGGCATTACTCTAAACATCTCTGCATATGTGATCATTCTACTCTCTTTCTCAAAGTCTACTGGTGCTTTCTCACTGCATTTGGAATCAAGTGAAAATGCCTGACCATAGCCTAAGTGATCCAGCCCATCCCTGGCCTCTCTGGTTCTCAGCTTTCATGTTAACCTCATTTCTGATGATCAACTTCCCATTCTACTCCTGTGCCACCCATATCAACTCATGAATCACACAGAACTAATCACAGGCTTCTAATCACAAGCTCCTCTAGTGTCAGGTTTCAACACACCCTACTTGCCCTGCATAGAAAACCCTTTCCTACTCTGCCTTGCACTCTTTTACTCGACCTTGAGAATGCTACATAGAGGAAGGACAGCTTTGCTGGGAAGCAGATCCTGACCTTGTAAAGCTGGCCAAGTGACTTCCTCTTTGCTTATTTCATCAAGTATTACAAGTACTCATATGCTCACCTGTCTGCCCTAGCTGACTCACTGGGGTACTGTTCTATTGGTCTTACACCCAGCCCAGGCTCTATTATATAGCAGATGCATAAATGTAAGTAAACCCACTGAATAAATAAATGTACAAACATAACCACCATAACCATATTCTTCCTGTAATCAAGTATCAACTTTATTTGGTCTCTTCTGGTAATTAATATGTACTAAAAATAATGTGGATTTTGGAGTCAGCTGAAACTGAGTCTAAATATCAGTTCTGCTTACTAGCTGTGTGAGCTTGGCTACGTTTACTTTCTGGGCTTTAGTTTCCTCCTCTATAAAGTTGGCATAATAGGAGCAATCATATCATGTAATTGTTGAGAGAATTAATAAAATAATGCCTACAAAGCACTTATCCCGTTTGCCCCATAGTCACTGCTCAACCAGTATTAGCTCTTTTGTTGTATACAAGGCTCTTGTGAGGATTATATTAATTCATTTAAGTGACCCCTTCCCAGAAGCCTTGCCCATAGTAGGTATTCAGTCAAGGTTAGTTCCATCCCATTTACATTGTGCATATTTCATGAAGTTGAAGTTAACCCCTGGAGGCAAGACACTGGCTGTTACTCCAGAAAAGGGGAGAGCAAGACATTGATTTTATCAATACTCTTGGCCCAGGGCTTGTATATCAAAACGACACTTAGGAAATGCATTTGATTTTTCCCCCTAAGGGGAGACAGATATGTCCTTCGCTTATTGATCTCTACTTTAGATAGAACTGATATTGCCTATTAATATAATTCTGTGCACAGAGAAGAAGGTCCTGCCAAGAGCAGCCTGGCACTGCTTTAGCTCTATCAATAAATCCAAAGACCTGACAATTATTTTTAATTCCACTTTCTGGTTTGAGGTTCTGCACAATTAATGCATGCCATTAAATTCATAACTATAAATGTAACCCTAACTTTCTTGGATCCTTATGCCAAGAAGTATGACCTTATGAATATACTTTTTAGAGTTTGACTGGCTAAAAATCTATAATACAAGAAAAAGAAAAGAAATACAAAAAGGAAATTTCAGATGATAGACACAATTGCAAGAGGTATCCTGAACCAAGTGCTGTATGTCATTATACAGATAATAATATAAAATCCCCAGAGTTTTAAATAGCCCTTTATGGGTTACAAGCTGCTATTTATTGTCTCATTTCATCTGACCTTCATAGCAGCGAGTCATAAAAAGGTGAAGAAGATATTATTGTAGTTTTTCAGAGCAGTGAACTAATGTTCATTCAAGTAAGTTGGACTAGTAAGTACAGCAAATATGGAAAAGAACTAGAAGCAGTTTTCAGACTGCTGGCTGAGGACTTGCTTCATTGTATAATGTCTCTGCTTTCATGTCCTTGTGGGGCACTCAAAGAGAAAACAAAGGGGCGATGATTTTTTTAACAGTACTTTCTATTTAATAAAAACACCCCAGAATGTCTGTCAAGACTGGATTCAGTGCATCCACTTTGCAGATGGGTTGCAGAACAGTAGTGGCTGACGGAAGTGAGACAAGTTTATTAAAAAGACCCAGGCAGCTGGGGAGAGAACCAAGGAAGGGGCGACAGGACACGCAGTGAAGGAAAGAGCGCTATTTATTAGCTTGTGAGTTTCTCTGTTTTGCCTTTACAGATGCACAAAAGGTCACCGAAAGTATAACTGGAGGAAGTAACGTCGGACGGGCCTAAACATAAGACCTACTAGCTGCGGGCAGGGTGGTGCCCGGGACCCCCAGAGGCAGCCAGGCAGCTTATGCCAACTAGACACAGACTAGAGACCTTCCGCCAGCGCCACATGTTCCACTAACCTCTTCCCCCATTAGGCTGGCAGTTGCTTTGCATTGTGGTTACCATAAAATAACTCTCATTGGCATCCAAGCTTTATAAAAACACCTTCATTTTGCTCAAAAAAGGCACTCAGGGCGATGATTCTTGAGTGTATTCATCTTCAAACTTTGAGCCCAACTCTTGAGAAAAGAGAATGCCAGCAGTAGGCTTTTAGAAATCCTCAAAATGAAAAACAAAAAACAAAAACAAACAAAAAATGCCCTAATAACTATCATTTAAAAATCCATATCGTACTTTGCATAATATTTCCCATTTAGTAAACTTTTTCTATTATGTACCAGGCCCTGTGCTAGATGCTTTACATACATTATTTATAATCCCATATAAGTTATGAAGGGGCCGGTTGACTATGTCCTAATTAATTCACTTCTCTGGTCCTCAATCTCCTCATCTGTAAAACAAAAATAATTATAATATGTACTGATCAGGGTTGTGGTGAAGTAAAAATGTGATCATGTATATATAATATGTTTGGCTCAGAGCCTATAACAGAGTCCATGCTCAGAAATAGTTAGGCTTTTTTTTGTTTTCATTATTTAGAATTGCGATTATAAAGGAAACACAAACCCTATGCTTTTCCCACTCAAATCCCCTGCCTCCCACAACACTGGGTGGTGTTGCCTGCATTCTACAACTTAATCAAGAGAAGTATTAGAACTTAGTGGTCAAATCATGGGTTTCAGAATCAGACAAATGTGGGTTTAAAGTCCAGCTTAGATTCTTGGAAATTAACTTGTTCTCTGTATTATTTAGTTTTCTCATTTATAAAATGGAGTAATAATAGTAACCACATAGGATTTTTGTGTGAATTTGAGACAGATCATGTATCTAAAGCTTTTTCTGACTCACAGAAAGCATTTAATAAGTGGTAGCAGTAATATCTTCACAGATACCCCATTTTATTGATGGAAACACTGATTATCTGAGAAACACAAAGAATGACAACTTTTCAGGGTTGGCTTGGATCCTAGAACTGAGTGTTACCCATGGCCAATTCAATCCTGTAATGATTAAACCTCCTTTGTTCCCTAAATGTCTCAGGCACTAACCAGTGCACTGTGACAGTATCAGCCCATCTCTACTAACCAGGGTGCTGACCTGTGTGTCAGCACAGACCACTTCCTTACCTTTTGATGTTGATTTGGGATTTGGGGCTCTAGATTAGACATATGCTTGTCTCCAATCTCTGTCCTGGTTGACTGATAGTACAACTTGATGGGTGTCCCATATTTTTGAATCCTCATCCATTTCAAAGCAATGGCAATTCCTGAATGCAAAACCTAGGGTGTCATTTTGGTAATGAAACTCAAATCTTGCTGTGTTGATTCAAGTTACCAACTCAAATGTTATCTTTGGAGAGAGTGTGAATAGTCCTTACTAAGGAACCTTGAACAAGTCACTTATCCTGTTTGAATCTCAGTGTCCTCACCTGTTAAAAAGGGGTTAATATTCCTGCTTTCCCTATAGAAAGAACGGTTGTCAGGATCCAATATCCAAATCTGATTCTTGCCCTCCTTTCCTACCTTATATCTGCTTGTCCTATTTTCTTCAAACACATTTTAATCAAGAAAGAAAAATATGCCATCAGCTATAATCTCCTGGTGGACATAGATAGAGGTCAGCACGGAGGATGATGATATGAAAAATCAGGATTCTTCCAACTCAGATGGTCTGTTTCAAACTTTAAAGTTAAACACAACATAAGAGAGAGGCCATTGGTTTCTTTAAGTCATTCTACAACTCTATTCAAGGAGATAAAAGTGGGTTCTCTTGCCTTTTCCCAGCTTTGGATTTTCTCCTCATATGCATTTCCAATGGACTCTTTATTTGCACTCTGAGAGAAATCAGATTGTTCAGTCCCTGCCTCCTTCCTGCTCAAACAGGTCCATTCAGTCTTTCTAATTTGCAAAATTATAATTCAAGTGCAAGGAAAATAGACTCCAATAACTCTATAGATCTGATTGTGATGAGTTTTAAAACATGTTTTCAAAAGACAATGGCTACAGATAATGAGACATATGGTGGACTAATAAAGAGTGAACAAGCAGCTTGCTGCAGAAGTCAGGGGCAATTTACATCTTCAGGTTCCAAGAGTAATGCTGACTGGCTTTGCACAAAGATGCAAGAGACTGATTATGTGGCAGGTTTGCATGCAGCTCAGTGGGGTGCTCTGAGCTAAGCTCAGGAAGAGGAGCATTGTTTGTGGGTCATACTGTACTGTAATAGCCCTTCTTGCAAACACTGGGAGCATGTCATGATAAAGGCATGAGGGGCCCCCAATGTAGATTTTCATCATTAATGCAATGACAGCCTTAACTACTGATATACAAAGACATCCCCCAACCTCTACCATATGGTGTCATAGAAATAAAATGGACTTTATTGTCTGACAGACTTGAACTGGAATTTAGACATTGTCACTTGCTCTGTTGTTACCCTGGGAATGCCACCAATCCTCTCAGAGCCTCAGTATTTTTGTATATAAACTGAGGGGAGGGATGATAGTACCTACATTGAATGTCTGTTAAAATAGGATGAAAATAATGCATATATAGCCCCTAGACTATAATCAGAACACAGTAATTATTATTTTCATTATTGTTATGTTATAAAATGTGGGAGAATTTTCTCAAGATATCAGGTGGCCAGTTACTTTGTCTTCAGAGTCTAGAAAGCACAGGAAGGCTTCCACAGCTTAGAGATTGATGCTGGGAATATTCAATCCCTCTCTATCTCTCCCTCTCCCTCTCACCCAACCAAGGCTCCAATGCCAAGAAAAACAGCGTAGCGGGGTGCACAGCTTCTGCTGCCAGTGGTCCAGTGAGAAAACCAAACTGTAGCTCCAGAAGGCAGCCTGATACAACCACTTGTAGCCAGAAGCAGATTGCTGGATCGGGTAGAGTGCGTCACTGTTCTCTTTTTGTACAGACAAATGTCATTCTTGTCTGCACCATCAGCCTGCAAATGGGGAAATAACAGAAACTGACAGAGACAATGCTGAGAAAGTAGGGAGCAGGTCCAGACAACAAACCACTTAGGTCAGGTCATTGTAGGTGGGGTGGGAAGCAATGCCGCTATCCAGATAAATTGTGAAATGCATAAAATAACCAGGACCTGCAAGTGTTAGTGATTCAGTCAGTACAATGGGTCAGATGACCCTTGCCTTTCAGATAAATATTTCTTCATTCATGGGGACTCAGGACATATGTTAGCTCTTTAGAAAGCCTTTTCTCATCTTTTTCATGACATTCAAGTTGGGTACCAAGTTCCTTGGTACGCTAGGCTTAACTATACTATCAGCACTGCTCTTACTATATTGTAATTGAAAGTTCATTTCTCTGTCTCTCCCACTGGACTGTGAGCTTCCTAAGGTCAAGAATATTGTATTATTCATCTGTGCCTCACCCAAACCTACCACAGGCCTGGCACAGAGTAGGTAATTGGTAAACACTTGCCAAACAGATTAGTAGTGGGTGAGTGGGTGGGTTTAAGAGTGGATGACCAGATGATAGATAAAAGACAGTTGTTCAGCAGGGTTGATTGATGAGTTGGTGAATGGACAAATGGATGAATGGATGGCCAGACAGATGGTTTATTAGATGATCGATCATTGGATGATTGACTTGATGAATGGATGGATAACTGGATGGACAATTAGTTTGATCACATAATACATTTATAATTAATAGTTCTTTATCCTAAATAATAACATCTGGCTCTACTTAAAGTGCTAGTTATTGTTATTTTTCCTCTTCAGTGAACTTCAAAGGCAAATACTATCTACAAGAATCTCTAGGGTTTTTAAGAAAATTTCCACCATTCACCCTAGAAACTGCATAAGTGGGACAATGAAACTTGGAGACTTACAATACCTAAATTTGAATCTTTTCTCAGCTATTGATAAGATGAATGTCTGAATATCTCCAAGTTTTCTCTACTCAGAAAGCAGAGATTACCACCTACTTTACAGGGTTATGCAGCTACAGTGAACTAATAAATACAAAAACCAATATTGTAAGGTTTGGCATATAATAGGTGTTCAACAAATTTGAGCTTACAATTATATTCAGAGGCTCACTAAAGTCAACACCTTTATTCTACTCATCTTCAAATTTATTTTAGAAATATTATATCATTTCCCCTAATGAAATCTCACTTAGAATATCAATATAGCAACCAGATAAAGTGTTACCATCTCTGGTTAAATTGGATCTTGTTTTGGTAACCCCTATCCACTCAGAGACCCTTATGGCACTCTGAAAGAATCCATCATTCCAGGGAACACAGCAGAAAAAAACTGTCCCCTATATGGCACATGGGAGTCTCAGTCTATGTTTGCAGCACTGGGCCTAAAGGCTACTGTTTTCATTCTCCCTGCCTCGCTCCCACTCTTCCTCTCTTCCTCCTTCTGTCAGGGGAGCTCAGGGCTTTGCATTCATCTCCAACACAGAGGAGTTGATGGCCTTGTCAGAAAAATAAAAATGGGTTTCAACTGTCTATTCAGGAGTTTCTAGAAATACTTCCAAGAGTCTCCTTGAATAATTTACTCATCTGAGATCATTTAAATAATCTATTCACTCATTTTCATAATTGATGGCAATGGCAAAGAATCAAGGGTGCAGCTTTTGTCTTACATTTATACCATCTGGCAGCTTAATCATGCCCCCATAACCCTCACAGAGCTTCCTCATCAAAAGGGTTTGTGAATTAAGTAGAGATGGATACTCTAGAAAACATAATTGTTGACTCTGGCTCTATTGTAATGCTGCTTGGGCTCAGTTCTGCCTTTACCACTGTCACCTTGGGCAAGCCATTTATCTCACGTGGCTTCCATTTCTCTCCCATATCCTGGAGTCCAATTATAATTGGGCTGGCATTTATTTATAATCTACAATGGGTCAATCAGTGTTCTAAGCATTTGATATATTATTTTAATTTTTTCAACAACCCTATGAGATAGGTACTATTATTCTCTCCCTTTTAGTTATGACAAAATACAGAAAATATTATGATATTTCAGTGAGATAATGCATTGAAAACATCCTGCATGGAGTCTGGCATATAACAGGAGCTGAACTAATGACTTCTGCTGCCATCATGATCATCACATCAATCAACAGCACCGCCACCACCATCATAACATTCCCATCAATGCATGTTTCCATAAAGAAATGTCTTTTCTACGAATTGTTTTTCTTGAATTTCAGAAGTCTAGAAAAATTTTAGCAGGAGGTTTCTTTGAGGGGAACACTGGTTCAATTGCTCTTTTTTTGGAGTTGGGATGATGTTACAACTGAAAACAAATCAAACAAAAACAGTGCTATACAGAAACACATAAACACACACATGCACAGGGAAATGACATAATTTATTTCAGTTTGATTTGTTAAATTTGTTAGAGACTATATTTTTCCCACTGTGACCTAACATATTGTACTGTGTGGGTATTTAAAATAGTCGCTGTGCATGACTCCAGATGATAATCTCAAATCTTTTGTAATGGCTTAACTTTCCCTCCCTATGGCTCATATAATTTGAGGAACTTAATGATCATTATATAAGGAAACAAATTAAATTTCACACAGACTCTCCTAAGGATGTGATGTTACCAAACCTATTTCACAAAAGGGCACTTGCCTTTGAATGTGGATTTAGGAGAAGAAAAGGAAAGAAAGAGTGGAAGAGAAGATGGGGAAAGGAAGGGGAGAGAGAGAGCAATGTCATTTACAGGAATGGCAAATTCCTTCTGGAAATACTCAATCCAAAAATGCCTAAGCACAGACCCATGCCTGAAATGTTTTTAAAAAAATCTGACTCCTCTCTGTCACAAATCTCTCAGCAAACTACCCAGTAAATGCCATCTGCTTTCAATTCTGTTTTTGAAATTTCTCTCAGATCCCACTGCTGCTGTTCTTGCTCACACCTACATTCCCTTTAACCTGAGCAACTTAAATATCTACTTAGAAATTTTCCCAGAGATTCACACCAATCACGATTTTATCTCTAAAGAAGCAGTCTAGTTTATGGGGATTCATATATCCTGGCTTCACGACTTCCTAGCTCTGTGACCCTGAGCAAGTTATTGTGTCTCCCTGGGCCTCATTGCCTACATTTGTAAAATAGAGTAATAGCAGTATCCATGTTATACTGTTCATGTGAGGATTAAATGAGTTTATTTATTTGAATGCTTAGCACCCTGCATGCTATATGATCAATACCAAAGAAATATTAGCTGTTACTATTATTATTTTTATGTTGTTCTCGCATCTCAACCTTTTTTTTACAGTCCCCAGAAGATTACTGAATAAAGTCCTGCAGTCTGTAATTCTAATTCCAGCATGATCCTTCATGCCCATATTTCCCTTAGAACAATCTGTATTGATTTTCTATTGTCAGGTAACAAGTCACCTCAAATTTAGCTACTTGAAACAACACCTCTTTATGATCTCATGGTTCAGCATGGCTCATCTGGGTTGTTACAGGCCAAAATCGAGGTGTAAGCCAGGCTGGGCTTACAGCTGGAGAGTCTGGGAAGAACTGACTTCTGAAGTCATTCAGGTTTTTGGCTGAGTTCAGTTCCTTGAGGCTGTAGGACTGAAGTTCTTGTTTCCTTGCTGGCTATTGGCCAGAAACTAAACTCAGCTCCTATAGCTACCTGCATTCCTTGTCATAGGGTCCTCTCAATTCTCAGATCCTTCTCAGGCTCAAATCTCTCTGACTTCCTTTACCATTGTTAGTTGCAAAAATCTCTCTACTTTTAAAAGGATCATGTGACCAGGTTAGGCCTACCCTGATAATCTTCCTGTTGGTGGATGTGAAGTCGACTGAAAATCCCCTTTTGCTATTTTAACAAAATTACTGAAGGCATACCTCTGATACTCATGGTCCCACTCACACTCCAAGGGGAGAAGACTATAGAAGGGTGAGGGTTGTTCAAAACACAGAGCTATGTTTTGAACTCACTGAACTCTTCCTCAGATGGGCCTTGAGCACTCTTGCCTTCAGTGTTCCTCCTGCATGTAATGGTCTTCCTACACGTGTTCAGAAGTCCAGATCATGCTTCTTCTCTGAGACCTTGTTCAAATGAGCAGTCCTCTATATATATAGATACTCTTGATCCTTCTCCCTACAGTTAACGTATCTCCTCTCTAAATACCAGAGTTTTATCTTTTATGGCACACTTCACACTATCTTGTAGTTATGAGCATTTCCCAGTGCCCTATTAGACTCTGAGTATATTAAAGGCTGGTCCATGTCTTATTGCCACCCTGTATGATTACTTGCATATAGTAAGTATTTAGGAAATTTTGTTTAATGGATAAAATATATTAAATATATGAAAAAATAAGAGTCATATATCCATAATTCAACATTTAATAATTCAATACTTATTCAAGACTCACCAGATAACAGGCCCTAAACTATATATATAAACATTTTATTTCGCATTGCTACTATCTAATTCAAAGTATAACAAGACTCCAATTTCCTTATTTGCTTTTCTCACATATCATTTCTCTTAAGCATTGCTACTAAGTAGTGTATTGCAAAGGAACAAAAAAGCCTAAAGACTACAAAGCAAGAACTCTTGATAACTAGAATGACCTAGATGAAACCATTCTGTCAGGTTTTCAAGGAATAAATCTATGCCCTAAAACAGTAGCTCTACATCCTTAACAGACATAAGAATCACTAGGGGAACTTATGAAAAAGCAGAGTCAGAAATTATTATTCTCTGGGTTTGAGGTAGGACTATGACTTTATATCTTTCCCATGAAGCCCAATGGAACACACTTATAGAAGTCCACACTAAATGATGTTTCTCAATTAGGAATGTTCATAAAAAATGTTTCCATTCATTTTTATATCCATTCTACAAATATTGAGTCTCAGCTGTTGAGCACCAGAGATATAATGGTAAAGGAAAAAGTGAAAACCTGAAAGCAAAAAAACATAATTCTTTCACTCATAACCAGAATTCATGCCTTCATCAATAGGCTGCCGTTGTTTTTCTAAGCAGAGTAAGCACATAGCAGAAGCCATAATATGTTTCTCTACACCTGGAGAATATGTAAACAATACATTTCCTTTTCAGCAATTTACACAACTGTTCTACCAATTGTCATTTACTGGTCTCAAGTATAATTTTCCTCTATTTTTATTTTACATAATCATTGGAATGTGTATATGGAAGCCAAGTACAATGTTTGCATAAATATATCAATCCTTTAGCAGAATGAACATTTTTACAGATTACTGATACTACACACCAACACACACACACATATACACACTTGAAATCTTCTGCACATTCTCATGTATTCTGAAGACTCACTTGGTCATCCTGGGTTAAATGTGGTAGCAGAGTCATGAAGGGGTAGTTAAAATACAATGATGTAGAAGGGATGGGAGTTAGAGAATTCTATAATGAGAAATCACATTAGGTAATAATTGCATCCATGCATACACCATTGTTGGTAAAAGCCTAACTAGATCTGATGACTCATTGATGTGCCACAGTCAGACCTATATACCCCAGAAACCAAAATAGCTTCTCCTAAGATATCCTTTATCATACCTGTTCTTGGAATATTTTCTTTTTTTAAAAGTATATTTTATTGATTATGTTGATACAGTACTCCACATTTTTTCCCTTTGCTTCCCTCTGCCCAATACCCCCCTTCCCTCCAGCAATCCCACCTCCCTTAGTTCATGTTCATGGGTTATGCATATAAAGTTCTTTGGCTTCACCCTTTCCTATATTATTCTTAACTTTCCCCTGTCTATTTTGTACCAAACAATTATGCTTCTTAATCCCTGCACCATATCCCCATTTCTCCCCCTTACCCTTCCCAGCTGATAACCCTCTAAATGATCTTCATATCTATGATTCTATTCCTATTCTGGTATGCTTAGTTGGATTTTGTTCTTATTTTTTAGATTCAGTTGTTGATAGTTGTGAGTTTGTTGTCATTTTAATGTTCATAATTTTGATCTTTTTCTTAAGTAAATCCCTTTGACACTTCTTATAATAATAGCTTGGTGATTATGAACTCCTTTAGCTTTACCTTGTCTGGGAAGCACTTTACCTGCCCTTCCATTCTAAATGATAGCTTTGCTGGATAGAGTAATCTTGGCTGTAGGTCCTTGCTTTTCATCACATTGAATACTTCTTGCCAGTCCCTTCTTGCCTGCAAAGTTCTTTTTGAGAAATCAGCTGATAGTCTTATAGGCACCCCTTTGTAAGAAACTCTCTGCTTTTCTCTTGCTACTTTTAAGATTCTCTCTTTATCTTTCACCTTTGGCATCTTAATTATGATGTGTCTTGGTGTGGTCCTTTTTGGGTCTAGCTTGTTTGGGAAATTCTGTGCTTCCTAAACTTGTATGTCTATTTCCTTCGCCGAATTTGGAGAGTTTTCCTTCATTATTTTCTCACATAAGTTTTCAATTTCTTGCTCTTCCTCTTCTCCTTTTGGCACCTCTATGGTTCGGATGTTGGCACATTTAAAGTTGTCCCAGAGGTCCCTAAGCCTCTCCTCATTTTTTTCAATTCTTGTTTCCTCATTCTGTACTGGATGACTGTTTTTTTCTTCCTTATGTTCCAAATCATTGATATGAACCCCAGTTTCCTTCCCTTCACCATTGGTTTTGTGTGGATTTTCTTTCATTTCATTTAGCATAGCCTTCACTTCTTCCCTTATGTGTTTGCCATACTTAAGCATGTCTGTCAAGCCTGTGAGCATCTTTATCACCAGTATTTTGAACTCTGCATCTCTTAGGTTGGCTATCTCCTCGTGGAACCTTGATCCATTCCCTCTTTTGGGCCATACTTCTCTGTTTCCTCATCTTGACAGGCTCCTGCTTTTGTTTGCCTCTGTGTCTTAGGTAGAGCTGTTGCTCCTGTTACATTGTAAGGGGCAGAGTCTTAGATATTCATCAGTAGAGGGCCACCTGTTTCACCATGTTGTGGTGCTGTTTGTGGGGGAGGGGTCTAAGAGGGAACAATGCCACTTACTCAGCACTTGCCCCATTTCCAGGCACTTCTCCCACTTCTGTATGGGACTGGTGCCCCTCTAGCTGCTGCCCTGGCTGTCGTTCCCAGAGTGGGTGGGTCTGAGGATGTTCTAGCACTGTGGCGGCGGGCCCTTTAAACAAGTGGACTCTGCTGAAAGACCAGCAGTTTCTTCCTCTGCCTAACCCCCACTGCTTTTCACAGTCAAAAGAAATGAGGCTGTATTTTCCATGGTGCTGGGACTCTGAACTGTGCGTCTGGTCTGATGCTGGAAGTTTTCCCCAGGTGTCCCTCATGACTTTTTAAAACATGTGACTGCACTTTCCGCTGGCCTTCCACTGCTGCTGCAGCTGCTGCCACCACCTCACAGCATCCTCTCTGCCCCAGCTCCACCCCTCCTACCTGTCTGGATGAGTATTTATCCTTCATATCTCTGTTTGTTGGACTTCCATGCAGCTTGATTTTCTGGAACTTCTGGTTGTCTCTAGTTGTGAGGTAGCTGTATTCCTTCTTAGTTGTGGAGGGAGATGCAGCGTGTCTGTCTAGGTCTCTATCTTGGCTGGATATTGTTCTAGGAATATTTTCACTGGCATCTACTTCATAATGCACAAGACACAAGGGACAGGGTACAATCCCCTTCTTTAATGAGAATAATTGGAAGATGAAATTGCTCTGTCCACCAAAAAGACAGGGCCTGTGAGATGTGATAAATACTTACACCCCAAGTTCCAATTAGTTGAGTTGGATGGAATCTGCTGTACCAAGCGAGAAAAAGGAGGTGGGTTTCATTCTCCAGGTAGATGGAACTCCCTTAATTTCTCATCTAAACCACGCTTTTCCTGCTACCAGGATGATGTAGTGATTAGGAATGTAGCTTTTAGGGTCAGGCAAACCTCTTTTCACATCTGTTTCTACCACATACTATAGCTGAGGGATCTGAAACTGATCATTGGCTGCTCTAGACATGAATTTCCATTTACGAAGCAGGAATAATAATATTGACTTTAGATGAGTTGTTGAATTGACTTAATGAAATTATGGATGTAAAATTCTCAGCATAGTTCTTGGTATAGAGTAGCTCTTATTAAATAGTGACTGAAGTCATCACTACCAGCAGATTGTATAGAGGCCCTTCTATGCACCAGAAATAAAGCCTGATGGTAGAGCCCAAGAAACAGATGAAAGCAACAGACCTATTCCTGATGGGTCTCTAGTCTAAGTTAAGATGAATATGCAAGCAAACAATTACAATGCAATCTGTTTACACTCTTGGGAGTTAGTGCACAAGTCTGTAGAAATGAAGTGGAAAGGACTGAATCCACTTTGGATTATGTAGATGTAGAACCAATGGAAAGGCTGTCTTTGGCAAGAGGGAAAAATATTCAAAGATACAGGAACATCAGGACATGCTATGCATGAGCATATGACAACTAAATATGAGGGTCTGGGGGATATTTAGGGAATAAAAATAAAGCTTTCTGTACTGGGACACAGGAAAATGACCATATTTGTGAGAGGAAGGTGATGACTTTGACTTTGGACAAGATGAAGTTGGTTGGTGGACTGTTTATATGGGCACGTTCTGCAGGCAAGTCTGGCAGTCGGGAGATTTGGGTTGGAGGGAAGGATCACAGTGTAGAAGGCAGCTGAGACCAAAGGACACAGTGTGAATGCAGAGTGGTGAGAATGAAGAGGAAACAGACACACCAAAGCAAAGGGAATGGGACACTAAGTCCAGGAAGACATACTTATGGGTCCACCTTAAGTCTTCTGGGACATCTTTATCATCTTTAATTAGCACCTCTCCAGAAGGGTTGTTTTTCTTTAATATTTCTAGTTTTTGCCCTGGTTATGATTGGAGTCAAAACTTCTAAACTGCTTTTTAAAATCTTTCTTGCTCTGGCTGGTGTGGCTCAGTTGGTTGGATCATTGTCCCATACACCAAAAGATTGGAGGTTCTATTTCAGATCAAGGCACATACCTAGGTTTCAGGTTCAATCCCCCATCAGAGCCCATATGGGACACAACCAATTGATGCTTATCTCTCACACATAAGGTTTCTCTCCATCTCTATCTTTCTCCCCCCCTCTTTAAAACCAATAAAAATAATTTTTAAAATTTTTAAATATTTCTTTAAGTCTCTCTTTCTGTCTCTAAATATATATCCTTTTTAAAGCTAGTCTGTTTGTATGTGTGTATATAGATATATACAGTATATACACACATTTATTTTTCTGTTTTAAAGCTAGTGTCACCTTAAAGTGATAAATCAAATTATTCCCAAATCATTTTTTTTTCAGGTAGGTTATAAGAAATTGAAGAAATCCAATCTATCACTCAAGGAACAATAGCAATGTACCTATCCTCATTAAGATTTCCCCAACTTACCAAGTCAAATTCACTCCTCTTTCCCCAGAGGTGGCTCAGTTATGAGCTACTTGAGGAAAGAAATGGTTTCCTACTCATCCTTTCAGCAGCCCTAGTGCCTGCTGGGATGTTGGCCATAGAGCTGGCACACAAGGATATTAGTTGCACTGTCCTGGGTTAACAATTGGCTAGCATCCTGGTATTGTTTTCAAGCATCTCTGGGAAGCATTGGACCCACCAAGCTCCAAGGCAGAGCAAAAGCATTGAAGAAAAGGAGAGACAACAGGCACTGAAGCCCTGGTTTGCAAGAGAAATCCTGCTCAAAACTGTGTCTGCCAAACACAGGCAGGCACTGTGCAGAGCATTGCAATAACCCACATCAGCCATGCACCAAGGCTCAGCAGAAAACAAATGCCCCTCTATGGGCTTGTCATCGTTTGCAAGACACCCTCATTACATGCTGCTGCTTATAGTGACGCCACTGGGTGACCTCAGAGATGAAAAGAAATTGCCTCTCAGTCCCAGAATAACAGACCTCTCCTTCTGCAGACCTTGCCCTCTGCTGGCCTGCTATATCAGTGTGTGCTGCTCAGGGCGCAGATTTAAGGAAAACATGACTGGTATTTACCTGCTCCACTGGCTTCCTCTTTCTTTGAGACAGAAGCACAAGGAGTTATTTCTGAAACACTGAATCTCCTGAGTGCCAAGAGAGTAGACCAGCTACAGGAAGCATTTGTACAATCTAAGCTCAACTCAGCAGCAATTCCCCAAGCTGCCTTTTTGAGAAATTGCTGTATTTCATCAGGAATTTGAAGGAAGGCACACAAAATATTTAAAGGGCATTTTCTGTATCTGGTCATGGAGGATATGAATGGCAGCCTCCTTTTATGCAATGTTCTCACTTGCCCTGCGGTGGTCTCCCTGTAAAGAGGCTCCTGGACAAGTAAGAGAGGTCCAAAGGCAGCAGGCAAATTTCACAGGGATGAGCCAAGTCTGACCCAGGGCTGGTTACATCCATTTAGGGATAATGGTTTTACAGCTCCAGAAGTGATCCTCAGATTGTGTCACTTCAAAAGGTTAAAAAATAACCCCAAACTCAACAATATAGGCAGAAAGGTTCAAGTTCTCTACTTCCTATTAAGGATACGAAAAAAACTTAAGTTGCATTTTGGCTTTGCATATGTAAGGTGAAAGAAAAAAAAAAACAGAACCTGAAGGATGAGTAAAAGAAGGTGAGGATACAGGAAAGCATTATGGACACACACACACAAATGCTCAAAATCCCAGATGCATAAAGAAACCCTCTTAGTACAATGGTATGGTCAGCCACGGGGTTTATAAGAGGGAAGAGAGGAGGTAACAAGGGACAATTAACTAGAATTCAATGTTTCCCTCAAGCATCACAAAAGTATACAGAATTCCATTCCACCTCCCTCCACCCAAACTAGAACCTAACTTTCATGAGAACAGAATTATTTTTATTTTTGTTTTTCTTGTTCACCGATAGATTTCAAACCTCAAGAATAGTGCCCTACATATAGAGAGTGCTGAATAAATATTTGCTGAAAGAATGAATAAACAAAGTTGTCACTCAGTCCTCAGGTGTACCACCTAAAGGAAAAATAAGAGTAGATGTTCACTAAACAATGGCTAATATTGTTATTATCAGTATTCATTTCTGGGAGTTAAACATGAAATTCAGTAAACGTTGGTAGTTAATTGTACTGGGTATCTCAATTTGAGTGGTTTCAATTTTTTTTTAAATTAAGGTACAATTACATGGAATGAAATAAACATCTTGTGTGTTAATTTGATGCATTTTGATAAATGTTCAAGATAGGGAACATTGCCATAAATCCAGAAAGTTTCCTATATCCCTTTCCTGTTAATGACTCTCCACAAAAACAGCCATTGTTTTGATATCTAATCCCACAGACTAGTTTTGCATCTCCTTGAACTTCACATAAGTGAAATCATACAGTATAATCTTACATGTCTCACTTCTTTTGTTCAACATAATGGTTTGGAAATTCACCCACATTGTTGTGGGAATTATTAGTTCTTTCTTTATCAATGAACAGCATTCCATTTTATGAATATACCATAATTTATTTCTCCATTTCCCTGTAGGTGGACATCTGAGCTCTTTTTTATGTTTTGTTATTATGAATAAAGTCACAATGAATATTCTTATACAAATATTACTTTCGGGTATATGTTTACATTTCTTTGCAGTAAATACTTAGCAGTGAAATTGCTGGATCATAAGGTTTGTGTACATTTAACTTTATAAGAAACTGCCAAACACTTTTCCACAGTGGTTGTAAGTTTACATTCCCACCAGCAATATGTAAGATATTCAGTAGCTCCATATCCTTACCAACATTTGTTCTTCTTTTCATTTTAGCCATTCAGTGTGTAAAGTGGTACCTCACTGATGACAATGATGTTAAAGCATGTTTTCATGCTTAAGTCAATTTCTTACTTTTAATTGTCTTTTTTCTTTTCATTAGCAACTTATAGTTGTTCTTTACATTTTCTGAATATGAGTCCTTTCTTATATATACATTTCAACTACTTTTTCCAGTTGTGGCTTGCTTTTTTTCATATTCTAACAACATCTATACACAAACAAAAGTTTTGAATTTTGATGGAGTCCAGTTTATTAGTTTTACTGTGTGCTTAATGACTTTTGCATTCTGCTTTTCCAAATCACAAAAATATCCTTTCATATTTTCTTCTATAGACTTTATAATTTTATCTTTTACATTTAAGTCTGAAATTTATTTTCAGTTACTTTTGTGTATAGTGGGAAGTCAAGGTTTATTTTTCTCTTTACAAATATCCTATTGATCTAGTACCACTTAGTAAAAAAATTTTCCTTTCCCTTGTGTCATAATTATTCATCAAAATAATTTGAGGAGAAGAGACAAGATAGCAGTGTTGGCAGACATTGCTCACCTCTTCACACAACCATATAAAAATTACAACTAAAATATAGAACAACCATCAACCAAAACCACCAGAAATCAAGTTCAATGGAAGTCTGACAACTACAGAATTAAAGAAACCATATCCATCAAGATGGGTAAGAGGGGCACAGATGTGGAACAGGCTGATCTCTCACCCATATGTGGTAGATAAAAATTTAGGAGGGATATCACAGGGCTGAGGAGTCCTAGCCCCACACCACACCACCCAGCCCAGGGTTCCAGAGCCAAGATGTTAAGTTCCCACGGGTTCTGGCTGCAAAAACCAGTGGGGATTGAGTAGGTGAAAGAAATGGCTAGAGCCCCAAGCATTTTCTCTTAGAGAACCCACACACAGACTCACCTACTTGGACTCAATCCCTCTGAATTCCAGCACCACGGTAGCAGCTTGAAGGGCACCAGTGGTGTACAGGGAGGAACTAAAGTGTCTCATATCAAGGTGAGCAGAAGCCATTGTCTCTTTTCTAAACCCTCCCCCCACACAGAGCTGGCAAGCTGGTGCCACATCTGAGACTCCATCAACCTGGCTAACATTGTTTGACCCACCTTGGAGATCCCCGGAGACTCTACCTAACCCAGCTTATGGGCCCACCAAGCTGCTTTTCCATATGAATAGCTGGTCTTGGCTAATGCTTCACAACTTCCTAAATCCTATCAAACAAGCAACACCTGGCTTCAGTGAGCTCCAGGCCCAGCACCAGCAGCAGCCAGCCTAGCTTCACAGCTTGCCTTCCCCTGGGAATCTCCAAGCCCAGCACAAGTAGCAGCCATTTCAGATTGCTTTAAAACTCAGGCAGGGTGCCCCAGGAAAAACACAGATTGGAGCTGACCTTGGCCTGCACCACCCGGGAAACCCCAGGGGCAACACACCCAATGGACAGCTACAGATCATATCAGTGAACCACCACCCTTCTTCCCCTGCACAGCTGACCCTCCACAGAGTGCGGAGGTTGGTGGTTAGTGGTCACAGCCAGTCCTTAGAGCTGACTGGCCTGAGTAAATCCCTCCCATTGATCTGCCAACAGCAACCAAGGCTCAAATATAAGAGGAGGATGTACTCAGCCCACATGAAGGGTGCACCTCCAGTACCCAGCTTGGGTGATATGGGAGGCTGGGCCACTGGAACCCACAGGACACCTACTATATTAGTGTGGGGAACCACTCCTTGTGGTTTAGGGAATTGTAACCCCGGCCTGAGCATGACTTGCTGCCGGCACCCTGGCTGTGCTTGCCTTTAAGTCTCAACAATGGCTGCATGGGAGACATATCCGAAAACCATTCAGAGGGTTTAAGTGGGGATTGGATTTAAAAATTATTAATATGCTTTAGAACTTGCTCTGCTTTCCTTTATTTTATAATTAGGTATAAACAATCTCTAGCAGGGAGTATTTGAAATCTTGTACCTAGTGCCAATGTGGGGTCAAAATAATAGACCCTGGCACAGACTGTTTGTTGTACCCGCTGTACTGGAACTTGTAATCAGTTATTGTTGATTGTAACCTAGGTACCTGAAAGCTATTGATGATTTATGAATGTTGATCTTGTATCTCCCATGCATATCCTTCTCAATAAAAAGCATGAGGGATGAAGGTCTAGCTGCTGGTCTCCACTAGAGAGGCAGTCAGTCACCTTCCTTCCCCCAGACATAAAGAAGTGTCCTGGGTAAAAGTTATTTCATAGGACATAATAAAGTGTCCTAGGTAAGAGTTTGTTCCACCATGGTCATGAAGACTCTGCTGGACAGAGCAGCTTTCAACTGAGCCTAGGGTGTCTGAGGCACCTCCGCCTTATATTAGGCCATACTATCAAAATACAGAGTCAAAGCAACTCTACCCAATACACAGAAACAAACACAGTGAGGCTGCCAGATTGAGGAGGCAGAGAAATATGGCCCAAATGAAAGAACAAAACAAAACCCCAGAAAAAGAACTAAGCAAAACAGAGATAGCCAACCTTTGAGATGCAGAGTTCAAAACAGTGGTGATCAGGATGCTAAGAAAAATGATTGAGTACAGCGACAAAATAAAGGAAGAGGCAAAGCTTATGCAAAGTGAAATAAAGAAAAATATACAGGGAACCAACAATGATTGGAAGAAAGCTGGGATTCAAATCAACAATTTGTAACAAAAGGAAGAAATAAACATTTCCCCAGAACAGAAAGAAGAAACAAGAATTGAAACAAATGAAGAGACAATTAGAAAACTCAGGGACAACTTTAAACATACCAATATCTGAATCACAGGGGTTACAGAAGGAGAAGAGAAAGAGCAAGAAACTGAAAACTTGTTTGAAAAAATAATGAAAGAAAACTTCCTTAATTTGTGAAAGGAAATAGACATACAAGTCCAGGAAGAACAGAGAGTCAAAACAAGTTGGACCTAAAGTGGACCACACCAACACACATCATAATTAAAATGCCAAAAGTTAAAGATAAAGAGAGAATCTTAAAAGTAGCAAGAGAGGGGCAGAGAATTGCCTACAAAGGAGTTCCCATAAGACTATTGGATGACTTCTCAGAAGAACTTTTGCAGGCAAGAAGGGGATGGTAAAAAGTGTTCAAAGTGATGAAAAGCAAGGAGCTATAACCAAGATAACACTATCTAGCAAAGCTATCATTTAGAATGGAAGGGCAGATAAACAGCTTCACAGACAAGAAAAAAGCTAAAGGAATTCAACATTATCAAGCCATTATTACATGAAATATTAAAGAGACTCATTTAAGAAAAAGAAGATCAAAACTATGAACATTAAAAAGGTAACAAACTCATACCTATCAACAACTGAATGTAAAAAAACAAAAACAAAAAAAACTTAGCAAACAACCAGAACAGAGCAAAATCATAGGTATGGAGATCATTTGGAAGGTTATCAACTGTGAGGGGTAAGGGGGAGAAAGGAGAAAATGATGCAGGGATCTAGAAGCATAATTGGTAGATTCAAAATAGACAGGGGGAAGTTAAGAATAGTATAGAAAAGGTAGAAGACAAAGAACTTATATGCATGACCCATGGACATGAAATAAGAGGAGAATTTCTGATGGAAGGGGGATGGTGGGGGGCAAAGGGGGAACAATTGGGACAACTATAACAGCATAATCAATAAAATATACTTTAAAATAATTTGAATGTATATTTGTAGATCTATTTTCATTATTTTATCATCATATAATGTGTTGGTTTTAAGGTTTTCATAGATAAACTTCATCAGATTGAGAAGTCTACCTTCTTTTTCATGAATGGATATTGAATTTTGTCAAATGCTTTTTCTGCATCTATTCAGATGACCATATACATTTCTGCCTCATGAATCTTGCATTCCTAGGTTAAACCCCACTTATCCATGATTCTCATATACTGCTGGATTATGATTACTAATATGTTGAAAAACTGTGTAGATTAGTGTTATTCTTTTTTTAAATGTCTGATAGAATCACAGTGAAGCCACTTATACTAGAGGTTTTTCTTGTTGTTTAAATGGAAGTGTTTTTACTTATGAACTAAATTACTTAGCAAATTTAGAACTATTCAGATTATCTATTTCTTTTTGTGTCAGTTTTAGAAATTGTGGGTTTTAAGTAATTTGTCCATTTTATTTACATTGTCCAATTTGTTGGCATACATTTTTCATAATTTTTAAAAATAATTTTAATGTCTATAGGATCTGTAATGTTTGTGGTGATATCCCTTCTGAAATTTTAGTATTAGTTATTAGTATTTGTGTGTGTGGGTTTTTTTTTGTATGACCATTTTTGCTAAAAATTATGAGTTTTCTTCTTTTTTTCAGAGAACTAGCTTTGTCTTTGTCAATTGCCTCTCTATATTGTGTTCTACTTCCTTGATTTGTATTCTTATGTTTATTATTTCCTTCCTTCTACTTCTTTTGGGTTTCCTTTGTTCTTTTTCTAGCTTCTTAATGTACATCACTGACTTTACATTCTTATTACTTTTCTTTTCTTTTCTTTTATTATAAGCAGTTAAAGCTATGAATTTCCCTCTTGGAACATTGTCTTTATTCTTCCAATTTAATATGCCATGTTTTCATTGTCATTCTATTCAAAATACTTTGTAATATCTTTCTGAATTCTTCTTTGACCCATGGGTTATTTAGAAGTGTGTTACTTAACTTCTAAACATCTGTTAATTTTCTAGATATATTTTTGTCGTTAATTTTTATTTTAATGCTATGTGGTAGAAGAATGCATTCTGCATTATTTCAGTCTTTTAAAATATATTTAGACTTGTTTTATGTTCCAGATTAGTCTAGTTGGTGAATTTTCCAATTGCACTAGGAAGAATGTGTGTTTTGTCACTATTGGATGAAGCACATGAAGTCCTTCAAAGCTTCATCATTCCTGTCTGGGAATCTGTCATTAACCCCCACCCCACCCCGCCAAAGTTAATGCTTCTGTTGCACAGTATTTTCTTTTGACCCTAGTTAATTATATGTGCAAAGTGAAGATAAATCTCAAGCTGCTTAAGTAGTTTGGAGACAATGCATTGCTTGTCAAAAAAGACAAAGTAACAATACAGGCTTCCTTTTTGGTATTTTTTATTTCACTCTTTATGTGATATTGTGGTGACTAATTTGAGAGTTCAGTTATGGGGGAGCAGAGCGTGCCACTTGGACAGCTATTGCCATTGTGTGTGTGCCATCATCTGTAAAGCCCTGTGCGTTTGTCCCTCTCTGACTCAGGATAGGGCTTGTGTGGTACATGAGATAATTTTTTCCTGCAAAGCTATTTTTTATAGTTAATATATATGTACTAGAAAATGTACTTTAAAAGAAATATAACCTCCCTTTCCAATGCTTTATAGAAGTGACACACTTAAATTTTGGAAATTAGTTAATTTAAAGTATAAGACTAAGTAAATGAAAATACAGGGATTTGTCCATATGGTTAAATGTGTAAACATGGTACACAATTATGGTAAACAAGGTTTAGGCAACATTTGGTACTGCAATAATGTGAACAAAACTCCATTGTTTTGAAATTATCCTAAGCCCTTCAAGGACCCTCCCTCCTGAGATTTGAGAACCCGACATAGATAGCAGCTCACAATTACCACAGTGTACCTGGGGGACGCATTCCAGTCACACCTTACTGTATTTGTCTGCCTTGTTCCAAGAAGGTTCTGCCCCTGGCCATGGAATGGGATCTGGAGCAGCTCAACGGGAATCGATTGGGCAAAAGAAGTCGTTTGAGTCCTTTGTTGCCCAGGCTTTCACCCCTCCCCTGAGTTCAGCACACAGAAGGACACTCACCTTTTCCCACTCTCGGTCCTTATTCAGCACAATCACCACTAGCCTGGGGTGCACCTGATAGCCTTCCTCAGTGAAGGACAAGTCTTTGCCATCCCATGTCACATTGACCATAAACCTAGAAAGAGGAAGAGAAAAAGGTTTTAGGGAAGAATCAAAGAGGAGTCAACCAAACGAGTGGATGCCACCATCAGCGTAGCTCTGAAAAAGTGTAACTTACAGCACCGTCACCCATCTCCAGAGCCTCTATCTGTGGAAGTATTAGCACACGTGCAGGCACTGCTAACTGGCAAGGCACTTTTCTCCATGAGCCTGTACTCATTCTCAGAATCCCCAATCCTGTACAGGCTTTAATAATTGACTATACTTAACACACGGGATTGAGTCTTTCTGTCTTGTCAGACCCTTTTATCCTTGTTCAAATGACTTTCTTACAGGAGGATCTGAAAGCATGTTCTATTATGTTTTAATAAGCTTCCCTAAAGGAAGCACATAAACTCATAAACCACATGATACCCAACTTCAAAGAAATGACTTCCCATCTATTCATTATTCAGTCAACCAGTATCTATTAAGCATTTGCTACATGCCAGGACTCAGTTAGTTGGTTGGAGTTAAGTAAGGAAACATACGTGATCCCTCTGCTCATGAAGTTTATAGTCTAAGGGAAAGTACAGGTATTAACTGATTAATTACAGATGGAGGACAAGTGCTATAATATTAAGCTGGGTATGCTGAGTGAAGGTGAAACAACAGTCATCAGTTGGGACTTCTGTAAAGAGGTACAGCTTGCCCTGCAGGATGAGTCAGCTTTAACTAGTAGGAAAAGGCATAAGCATGTTCCAGGCAAAGGGTTCAGCCTGTGCAAAAGCTCTGTGGCAGAACAGATGAGGGACTGACTGCAAACCAGTGAGGATGAAGCAGAGAGAGACAGGGGAATGTAGGATGCGGTGTGACTGAGACAGTGCATATGAGCAGATGCAAAGCTTTTCAGGCCACATTAAGGAGTTCCATCTTGTCTTAAAATAATGAAAGACAATGAAGGTTTTAATTAGGGATGTGATATAATCAGACTTTTCTTGTATAACATGACTTTAAGGCTGTGTAGAGAATAGGTTTAGAGGGGACCAGAGTAGAAACAGGGGCCTTTATCACTGTGTTCTTAATTATCTACATGAGAGATGACATTAGCTGTGGTCCTGTTGTGGCCTCAAAGGAAGAGAAGTAAGAGTAGGAGCAGCAACAATTAGGACCAAGCAGATAAATGTTTAGCAGTTATTTAGTGATGAATTAGATGTGAGGGTGAGGAAGTCAGGTATCAAGGACAATGCCTCAGTATCTGCCTTATATAATATCTCTGCAGTCAGCTCTTGGCATAGGCATTTTCAACGCAGGTGACATCTGTCTGTCTTTCAGTACTCTTATCTCCACCACTCCTCAAAGTCACCTTGCCTGTAGTCAGGTTATTCAGATGGGGAGGCAAGGCAGAGCTCACCTCTCGGGATTTGGGTAGAGAGTCCCCAGGATTCCACATCTCCTAGCAGCCTGAGAAGCATATGATGTCGTTAAAGACCTCCAAGAAAGCATACTACTTAGCAGACACTCAATAAATAAAGTATGTTGGATTGAAGCATTCAAAGACTGCCCAGACAGACATGGTATCTCAAAGTCAAAGCATTTTCTTGCTTTATATTTCTTTGACACTAAAAGCGGCTGAAGAAGTAAAATATTAAAGAGGAATACTAGACTGCAGAAAAATTCCAAAAAGAGAGATGGGTCTAACTGGTCACATGTTTGCCCCGGGCTGCCATACTGCAGAAGAATTGACTGTGTTGTGTGGGCAGGATCAGTTAATCAGTTCTCCAATGACAAGGTGAAGAAGCTGGGGTACAGTCAAAGAACAACTATTGTTGTCAATGCACTACTTGGGTCGTTAAAAGTTATGTTTTTAAAAACAAGTTAATGGCATGGAATAAAACATGGTCGTCGGCAGCCGTCCGTCTCGAGAGACGATGGTGTAGCTTCTTAAGTGTCTATCTGCACCGCCGAGAATGGCTGTGCAGTCCGACTCGGGAGTGACACGGCATCTGTCTCCTCCCGTGTTGAATCGACATCTTGCGATGACGCTGGAGTGTCCTCTCCAGTGGAGCTGAAGCTACAGAGCCTGGGCAGGGTGATATGGAGGGTCTGCTGTTGCCCATGCAGCAGACCCCCCCTCTCTTCGCAGCTGAAGGGTCCAAGGGAAAGACGGAGTCGATACAGCTTGGGTTCAGGTGCGCCGCAGGAGTTGCCGGTGTTGACTACAACGTCAAACCGCCTTAGGGACTCCGGCTCCGGATTTTCTGTCGGGGTTTACTCCCTTAGCCTTTCCCCAGAAGAGGTATGCCGCAAGGCAGCGGAGGTTTTTTGGAGTCAGAGTTTTCCTTCTCTGATATACCCTGACATGGTATTTAATGTTAAACAAGCAGAAAAGAGAATACAGTTAGGGCTTGTCTATGCATGGAAGAACTACAGGCACTTTTTGTGTGTGTGTGTCTTTGTAGTCTAAATTTTATGCAAATACTTTCTATTTTTAACTAAAATACTGTTTTTAACATAAAACACTGCTATTCTAGAAGAAGCAAAGAGTGATTACTATTCTATTGGGTGCATTTGAGGCATGTCAGATCATCTCCTAGTAAGAAAATTTATTAATTCAACAACAATTTACTGAATGTCTGTTATGTGTCAGGCCTTGTGGTGAGTCCTATGGATACAGAAATAAAAAACATGGTGCCTGTCTGCTCTCTTGCCCTCATTCTGACAATTCAGTGGCATAGACACATAAACAATGATAGTGCTAGAATGCTGCTGGTGTATTGATGGACTGTGAGAACATAGAGGAAGGGCCTCTAACTCAACCTAAGGGATTTAGGGGAGATTCCTAGGGAATCTCTCTCTCTTTTGTTTTAATCCTCACCCAAGGACAAGCTTATTGATTTTAGAGAGAGGGGAAGGGAGGGGAAGAGAGAGGGAGAGAAACATCTATGTGAGAGAGAAACATCAATTGGTTGCCTCTCATATGTGCCCCAACCCCGGATCAAACCCGGAAAGCAGGCATAGGCCCTGATCAGAATCAAATGGGGACCTTCAGGTTTACAGGACAATGCTCCATTCATTTGAGCCACACTGACCAGGGTGAATTCCTGGGGAATCTTTAAGAGTGAAGGGATTGAGGAGAGGCACAAGTAGAGGATTCTGAGCAGGGCAATAACCTTAAGTAAAGAAGAATCAACACTGGGGGTAACATATGCTAGGGGAAGTAGGAAATAGCTTAGTAAGGTTGGCAGGCAGTGGGGTCTGTCTGGAGAGAATCACTGAAGCCAGATAATAAGGGACCTTGAATGGTACCCTAAAGAGTTTGTATTTAGTGCAGAAAGCTATGGGGATCCATAAAAGGTTAAGTAGAGTTATGATGCATTCATATTTGCTGCCAATAGAAGCAGAAGTAAAAATGTTTCTCTGCATTTGAGACAACTTCAACATTTTTTATGGTTAAGAAACATTCGTTATCTAGACAATTGGAATTGAGGATGTTTGTTTGTTTGTTTGTTTATCCTTTGATGCTTCCTGGCTGGCATTTGACTGACTGAGTGGGTGCAGTCCAGGCAGGCACATTTGAGGAGTGTTCCACTTCACACACCCTTATTGAGACCCTTGACAGGACAATTTGCATGGATTGGGAGCTTAGATGAGGACTGAATTTTGGTTAATTTCCTCATTATTAACAATCTTTCAAAGTAACTAATTGGAATCTAAATTAAGCTGTTCATATTTTTCAAGTTGATTTTTTGGGTTTGTTCCCCATGGTTATACTTAGCTCTATCACATTATCTGGCACACTGTCAAGGAGAGATAATGTTTGGTGGTAGAATGTGTTGACAGACTATCACCAGAAGTGCCATCCATCTGTCCACCGATCCATGTACATCCATCTATCCATCCATGTAATAGATATGTTTGAATACTTAATATATGTCATACCTCGTGCCAAGAACAGTGCTAGGAAAATGATACAAAAATAAGCAAACATATACCTGCAACAAATAACTTCAATAAACAACAATAATGTAAAATCAGAGATATGAACTAAGTAGGTTGGTGAGAGCATAAGGAACAGAGTGGCCAATTCTACTGTGGAGGCAGGGCTGAAATAAAAAAAAACAGAGTAGAAGATTTTGGGGTCGTAATGGAAAAGAAGACTAAGGGTTGGCCAGTGAATGGCAAGGGGGAAGGAAAAGAGATGCACTATACAGAGGAAACTGCAACGTCAAAGGTCTAGAACCATGAAACATAATGAAACTCTGTTCATGGAGTTTCAATATAAAGACCGAAGACAAAGACCACCAGTGTCCTTTACCGGGGCTAGCAGAAAATCTGTTACCAAGTCACTTTTTAGCTGTGGCCCAAGCTCTGAGTTAGGCCAGTCAATTCACTGACTTTACTTATTTTTTAATTATTATTATTTCTATTGAATCCAATGAGCTCTCAAGCCAGGTTTTGATTATCCCGCACTCGGGATAAATGGAGTTCAGGTTGGATCTACCTACAGCCCTAAAAGTGAGTGAAACTGAAAAACTTAGTCAATTATCAAGAGGTTTGGAAATATTCAATATCTTATCTGTTTGGAAAAGGCAAGCCAGAGAACGAATGTTTGGGGTTTGACTTAAGACACTGGCTCCAGGGAGAGTCATTCACAGGGTTATGTTGTAGGAACCAAAGGTCACACTCACCATTTTAATCAAGGAGGTAGCATGTACTGTTGAGGACCCAGGTTCCCCTTTGCTTTGCCAGTTGAATCTACCTAGTTCCCCTTCTTTAATCCTTCATCTCTCTTTCCTTCACTAATTCCCTCTTCTCACCTTTTGTAGTGCAATAAAATGAAATTAGCAGAGTGATTATTTAAATGCAATCACTCTTCTTTAGATTTTATGAAAACAACGATATGGAAATTCTCATGTTCTGGATTTTTGTGTTCTTTTGAGATCCAATATTCTGGACCACTGAGTCCACATACTCAGTGTTAATATTGTATTCTTATTTTTCTTTCTTTCTTTCTTTCTTTCTTTCTTTCTTTCTTTCTTTCTTTCTTTCTTTCTTTCTTTCTTTCAAGTAAAGATCTTTAGTCCCTTGGGAGGAAAAAAGACTCTAACGCAGTTTTTTTGCTAAATGGTAATTTCATTCTGAAGTTGGCAGGGAACAAGTACCTATTACCTTCAATTCTCCCATCCAATTTCTAGGAAGGACAATCCATATTTCCTTAGGCTTCCTTCCCTTTTAAACTTGTTCCAGAGCAAAATTCTTTACCTAGGAAAATATCATTATACACCCCATTGCTTAGTACCCATTAACGCCTGCTGGGCACTTGTGTTAAACAGTAAAATTTTATCACTGTTTTGTTTACCTCTCAAAAATTGATTATAAACACTTAGTGACCAGATAAAATATGAGAAATTCTGGCTACTGCTAAGCTTCAAGTTACATTTCCAATATTTCCATTAAGAGCAATAAATACATGAAACCATGATGGAAAAATGCAAAAGGGGGAGGCTGTACTGATTTGCAGAGGGTCTGTTTCTGTGTCCTCATCATCCACTGATGGTAAAATGTCAAGCAATTGTTTTTTGTTAGTGACATACACAATACTAAACCAAAAAGTATGTAAATGTACAAGGTGGAGAAAAAGTAGGTTTACAGTTGTTCATATAGAAAATAATACAATAATTAATAATATAAGAATCTCTGCTTTGCATATTCACAACTGTAAACCTACTTTTGGCCCACCCTGTATATGATTTACATACAAATTTCCTTTGGTATCTAGTCTTAGGGAGTATGAAGCTAAAGTCCAAGTGAAAGAAACATTACTTGCTTGCAGTTTGTGGTTTATGATGTTGAAAAACAGGTAGGCCATTTTTTTCTATGTAATTATGACTACAAAAAATTGGACCAGAAATGCCATGCTCTCTCTAGACCTGCACTAATTTGGTAGTCACCACCTACAGTAGGCTACTGAGGCCTTGAAAAATGACTAGTTTGAATGGAGATGTGCTATAAGGGCATGGTACACACTGGATTTGGAAGACTTTGCATTAAGAAATAGTGTAAAAGAGCTCCTGAGTAATTTCATACTGATTTCATGTTGAAATAGTTTAGACATATTGGGTGCAATAAAATATATTTTGTTACAATTTAATTTTTACTTGTTTAATGTGCTGCCAGAAAATTTAAGATGACTTGTGGCTCACATTATATTTCTATTGGACAACTGTTCGAGACTGTCTTTGGTGCTTATTTTTTTTTAAACGACAGACAGTATGCATCATGAAAGCAGTGACTGCTCTGCCCTGTTTGGTGTTGCAGAGAGTCTGGCACATAACTGGTGCTGAACAAATATACGCAGCATCGATAAAAGAACAACTGGTATTTCTACATTGTGGAGGACAGAACTGGGAACGAAGCTGGGCTCCACCACTCCCCAGATATGTCATTTTGGACAGTGAATTTAAAACTGTCCCAGCTTCCATTTCCTTCCTCGGAAAAATAGATTGGTTTAAAACATATGAACGAGCCATGACAGTTTCGCATGGTTTAACCTAACAGATGCCTAACTGCCAGGTCTGGGAGCGGGGTTAGTGACACTGCACACAAAGCACCCAGCACAAAGCCTAGTATACGGCTATTGCCTGATAAACAGCCATTAACATTTATGTAAGTTTTTGATGCATTTTTTACTATTTTCCCATACTGTAATATTCTCAAACACTCTACCCCAAATGCAAGCTGGTCTTTTAAAGTCCATGCCATTCAATATACTCATATCCAGGGTCCCTCTGTCCACAGATGGGCTGCATCAGCTTCTTTAACTTGACTTGATATGTCTCATCCCTCCAGATTTCTATTTTCTCTCTAGCCTTACAGTGCTAAGTCTCCTTTAACTTCCCAAATCTGATTATTTGAAGTATTCTCTAGACATATTTATTTTTCTCCATTTCCCCTCAGACTTTAATTCTCTTACTGTTTCATAAATGCCACTGTAACCCATTTAGTGTTTCTCAATTTGAGGTTAATTTTCCATCTGCTTTGCCATTTCCCACATTCCCCGCGGCCTTTTCCCAAATCATGCTGTCCCTTAAATACCTCTTTGAACTGCCGTGTGTGTCACCTTTTTTCATTTGCCATTTAATTTACATGTTTTTATTTTTCAAAACAGAGTCACTGTTTTGTTAACCTCTTTTAAGTTCTCAAGACACTCTCATTTTTTTAAACGGTTTTGCTCTTTCCAGTTTTCTCTTGTAGGTTTGAAATCCTTTCAATTCTGCTGTCTCTCCTAGCACCGCCCTCTCTTTTCCATTCCCTTATGGGCATAAGCCCTCTGCTTTCTTCAGAGCAAAATCATGGAGTGGTCACCGTGTTCAGTTCCCATGCTGCACTGCTCCTTCCCCTGAACACACCCTTGCACTTTTCTTTTCAGCAAGATTCTCAATGAATGCACTCTCCTCTTTGCCCATAGCTCAACCCCTTATGCTCCTTGGTGACTTCCCACTTCCTCTGGGCAATTACCAAAGGCATGACCACAAAGCTGACACTTAAACATCAGGACAGAAAGGTAGCAACTTTAACACACAGACCGGCATATTCTAGCCCAGCATCACCCAAAACAGACTCAGAAACTACATAATAAAGAAAAAGAAAAAACTGGGTTTAAGAAAAAAGAGAGTATTTACTCTTCCAACTCAAATTTTACTATGGCCAATGCGAAAAGAAATAATGTGCATTGACTGGTATAGCTCAGTGGGCCCCAAAATACAAAAGGTTGCAGGTTCAATTCCCAGTCAGCGTACATGCCTGTGTTGGGGGCCAGGTCTCCCAATGGGCGTGTTCAAGAGGCAATCGATTGATTTTTTTCTCCCCCTCTTCCTCCCTTCCTTCATCTCTCTCTAAAATAAATAAATAAATAAAATCTTTTAAAAAATAATGTTAATTGTCCTGGCTGAGCAATATTGATTTTTTTAAAAAATTAGAACAGTAGCTGGTAAGTTCCATAAAGGCAGGAACACTTATTTTGATCACTGCGATTCTAAAACACCTAGAAGAATGAGCAGTGGCCTCCGGGAAATTGCTCATTCAATGCTTCTTTCCTGTGCAACAACTTCAGACAGGCAATTTTGCAAGACAGCTTTGGTTTTGGAATCCAAGGGCCTGGGTTAGAATGTAGTGCTGTGACTTTCAATCCCAGGTAAGTATCCTAAATTCTCAGAGCATCTGTTTCCTCTTCTGTAAAAGTGAAGTATGTAACGTGGCCAGCAGAGTGTTTGGCACATAATAAATGATTATTGCAGTTGCCATGGTTTTACATAATTATCTCTTCTCCTAAAATTTGAGATTAAAGGCTTTCCTTTAGATGCTGAAGATCATTTTGGCTGCTAATTCCAGTCCCCAAGGGGGAACAATGCACCCCTTAGGCCCCTACCCCAAGAAAACAGGAGAAGATTATCTGACTCATCAGAGCCAGCAGTACCCCCAGAACAGGCTGTGGTGCCAGGGTGATGACCTGATACCAGCCTGCCCTTCACTTTTCCTGGGCTTCTCATCTCTATTGGGTGAGCACAGCTGAGCCAAAGGTGACTTTCTGGAGACATGTTCCACCTGCTGTCTATTGTAATAACAACTTCTGAGTCTAAAATTTATAGTAAGTTAGGGCAAAGCTTACTTTGTAAATATGACAACTTCCCCTCCTAAACAATCCCTCACCAGACAGCGTGCCTGAACCATTGGCCAAAGGTTTACACTGGAAGAAGGACACGTAAAGTAGGATCTAAGATGCATGTTCTAATTCTGCCTCATCAGGAGTTATTGGAAGCCTGAGTGCCCATTAATAAAGTGCTTTTCAGAATCTCACTTTGCTCTTGTTTCTTACACATGTGGCTCTTTCAGGAATATGGTTGAGGATCTGGAAATTCTTAAAATTCTGGATAGTATTTTGTAACACTACCAATAGCACCAATTATATCACCATTAACCTCTAATGACTCTGCCTCATCTAACATTTGAAACTGGCTGCGGTCAATGGAACCACCCTTGTAATAAACATCTATTTCAAGAGAGCCATAAAAATTAGGTGACTAGAAAAGTATTTACTGTGAGGTCAGTTGATCATCTGCATCTATGCTACCAAATTATTTGGAATCACAAACAGGCAGTTGTGCATGGATGTTGCCTCCCCCCTCTTCCAAAATCTATGTACAGAATGAGACGATATGGCTTAATTCAAGGTGCAATATCATTGAAGAATTTATGGATATCCCCATACTAGAATATAGCTCCCATGAAAACAGGGGAATTATCTATCTTGTTCTCAGATGTATCAACATTCCAGAACCTAAACCAGTGCCTGGCAAAGGGGAGATGCTCAATACACATTTATGAGGCAATAAAAAGTCTCAGTTCTTTGTCATGTTTTCTTGCTTGCTGCCAATGAGCCCTACTTTATCCATCTGTCCAGTGGGTGTCCACCTGTGCTCCATGGATCACTGGGTATCTGATGAGGTAATGCAAACAGAGGAGAGGTTACAGATGAAGCCCTGGGCTCCTAGGAGTTCCATCTCTGTTTGAATTTTGACTATATTATACTTCTTTTAAGTTATTATTTGGGGGAAAATCTACTGCTTATATCAATCAGTTAAGCAAACAAGCTAGAAAACAATTAAGCGACTTGTTCCCCATGCTTATGTAAACAAAGAATTATGGTCTTCAAATCAGAAGACCTATGATCTTGTCCCACTTCCCTGTATATGTGAGTAATAACAACTTCTTAAAGAAGGGTATTCAAATGTATCTGGCACCTAATACCTGTTAAGTACTGTACCAGATGTTTTAAACATATTTCTGAATTTTCATCCTAAGAATTAAGTGCGGACTTACCCATTTTACAGAAAAAGAAAAAAAGGCTTAGAGGCTTTTATGATGGTGCCGAAGGCTACACAGGGTGTCAGACACTTCTGATTGTCCATCGATACCCTTCTCCTCTTCTGCCTTCCTAACAGAAACCCCCATTCTTAGCTGGCACATAGCCTTCTATAATAAACTTTACATTGCCCATCCTTCCTTGGACCTAGGCATGATCGTGTGATTATGTTCTGGCCAATGGAAGAGAGAAGATATGACTTGTATAACTTGTAGGAAATATCTTATAGGGAGGGAATGAGTCCTTCTCTGCTTCTCCCTCTTCCTTGCTGGCTGCAGTGCAGCAGACGTGAGAGCCGAGGCACTAACAGGCACCTTGACCACTATGAGACAGAAGTGACTGGCTGAGGGTGGCAGAGACACAAGGCAGAAGCATCCTGGGTCCCTGACACCATGGAACACCCACCACACAAGCCCTGAACCAACTTTGAACTTCTTTTACAGGAAAGAAAATTCGGTGCCTGTCTCATTTAAGCCACTTTTATGTTTTGAGTTGTGTATCACTTAAAAACTAAATTAATCCTAGCTGGATTAAGTGGTCTAGAGACTATATGAATCAAAGTGGATTTCAAAGACTTTAAATGAAGTTGTACCTGTTACCATTAGCCTCTCTGCACCTCAGTTAACCTTCTCTGAGCAACATGGGCATGGCACCGCATATCCTCTGTGTCTTTCCAGCTCTGTGATATGCAACCCCATCTCTTGATTTCTCTCCCAATACATAATCTTTTATTTTTTTCCTACCCCATCTCTTAATATGTGCTGTTCCTCTGACCAGAATGCCTTTCCTCTTCATTATATTCAATCTAAACCTGATATTTTTGTTGGCAAGTCTCATTTCAAGTTCAATTTCTGCCATGTGGCCTTTCCTAATGATCTTGCTTTTTCTTAGTTCATTTTAATCCATACCTCATGTTATAGCTAGCTCTTAGCCATACGTTGTCCCCTACTGTTCTCTAAGAATCTCACATTCACACATTTGGTCTCACCAGAAGCAAAGATCAGACCTTGGCTTTAGTCATTCATGTTTATCTAACACCATGCTGTTGGGCACAGTGTGCTCAACATTTATTGACTCACTTTGAAAAGCAGTAATTAACCTTCACTTCAGGACTATGTTTTTCTCACTTAACACCAAATACAGGACTGAGTGGTGATGATAAGCCAGGCCACATGTCTTAATCCACACTATTTTCTGTAGCTATAATTGCTTTTCATTCCCTATATTGTGTTTATTGACCACCCTTTATAATCATCTCAAAGCTTCCCCACGAAGTCTTACCTGATTCCTCCAAATCAGATATGTCCTCTCCCAATCTCAGCATCTATATCTCATGTGATATTCTCTTTCAAAATAAACCTTCATTATTTATGTGTAGTCTCATTCACTAAGAGAGAATTTTTAAAAGACACCTTATTTTTTTGAAGACCCTTCTGATGGTTAAGAGATACCTGGACAGCTGGTAAAACATTTCTGGGTGTGTCAGTGAGAGTGTGTCTAGAAGGAATTAGTGTTTGGATTGGTAGAGTGAAAAAGGTAACCCTGATCAGTGTGGGTGAGCATCATCCAATCTGTTGAGGGTCCAAATAGAACAAAAAGGCAGAGGAAAGACAGATTTGTTCCCTTTGCTTGAGCTCAGATGTCCATTTGCTCCTGCCCTTGACATCACTGCTGCCAGTTCTCTGGACTTTGGACTTGGACTAAAATTTATACCACTGCTGCCCTGGTTCTCAGGCCTTCTGGTTAGGATTGGAACTACACCACCAGCTTCTCCGGGCCTCCTACTTGCAGATGGCAGATCATGGGACTTCTCAGCCTCAATAATCATGTGAGCCAATCCTTCATAATAAATCTCTTTCTATGTATCTATATATATATCTTATTAGTTCTGTTTCTGTGGAGAACCCTGACAAATACAATCAGATACTGCCATTGGCAAGAGCTGTGAAAATAAAATACAAACCTTTGGTGAATATGATACAAAAGAAGACTCTTGGACTTACGTTATTCAAAACCTGCACAACATTATCACCTCTGCTAGATTATAAACTCCTTAAGGACAAGAGCTCCTATCCCAGTACTTTGAACTCCGAGAACATTGTCAGGCAGAAAGAAGAGCAGAATTAGGGATAGACAAGTTTTTAAATCCACCATTATTGGCACTATATCCTTAAGCAAATCACGCAAGTTCTCTGAGATTCAGCCTACTCCCATGTCAGTGGGGGTAACACCACTGTCTTAGTCAGCTCTGGCTGCTATAATAAACTACCATAGACTGGGTGGCTTAAACAAAGAGTCTTTGTCTCTCACAGATCTGGAGGCTGGAAGACCAAGATCAAGCCCCAGCAGATTTGAGTTCTAGTGAGAGCTCACTTCCTGGTTTACAGATGGCCATCTCATTGTTGTGTCCTCATGTGGTGAAAAGAGACAGATTTCCTGTCTCTTCCTCTTCTTATAAGGGCATCACCCTCATGACTTCATCTAACCCTAATTACCTTCCAAAGGCCCCACCTCCAAATATCACACTGGGGCTTAGAGTTTCAACATATGAATTTTATGGGGTCAGGGACACAAACATTCAGTGCATAGCAATCACATAATTTAATGGTGGTAGGGCTAAGAGTTAGAAGAGGGCCTATAACAAATAATTTCTTGATTGAAATCCATAAGCAGTGTGAAGAGTTATCCTGGTTTTCCTGGAACAGAGGAGTTTCCTGGGGCGTTGAACATTCAGTGCTGAAACTAGGACCATAAATTATGGACCATAGATTAAGAGTTTGGTCCATTAAGCAACACTTAAAAGGCACATCTACAAAGAGACTTCAAATACATTTCTTAGCAAACACATCAAGCAAACAAATATCAGTTGAGTACCTATCATATGCCACCAATGAGCAGGAGATAAGATAGAAAGTAAGAAAGAAAAAGATTTGTAGTCCTTTCCCCAAAATCATTTAGAGTTTAGGGGGATACAATTTTATTATCAGGAAATAATTACAATAAACAGAAATATAGTTGCAACCAAAGCTCCTGATCCTATAAGAATATTATTAGCAGGGAGACCTAACCCATCAGAATATTGATTAGTCTTCCATTATTCCATTTCTACCTGCTTTTCTTAAGGGAAAATACCAAGTTGAGTTCTCAGGAGGAATCAAAAACTTTCATGCTTTCCCAGACAGGAAAGGTAACATCCATCCATGAGTGAAATAGGCCAGGTGCAAGATTATATAAAGTGGTGAAAACCCCAGCTAGAGGCCTTCAAAACCACTTAAAAACAATACTTTAAATGAAATAAAACACAATTGTTCTATATTCAAAATTAAGAATATCCATGTTCCTTCCTCTAGCAAAAATGCAGGCTTTCTTCTATGATTACATCCCTTGTAGGGTAGCTTATCAACATACAAAAAGCACTCATCTTCGGAAAGGGTCTTCCCTCCTACATACACCTGAACATCTATGCTTCCCACCACACCCCTTAATTCCCCATTAGAAAAAAAAAAAAAAAAACAGATGTGGTCAGGGAGGGGTGCACCTGTCCTAAGCTGGGTTCATCAGACTCTCTCGCCTAGGAATTTGAAACTTGATAGGTGAAACAGACAAGACATTTTTGAATCTGGACCAAGGTGACAGTAACTTTCCTCTGTCAATGAATATTACTTCACTTCTGACCTTACCAAACCTTGGCTGCTCAACTATTACTTTGATTTTTAAAGATTCTCCAATAAAGTGCCTATATATGTTCTATTGTTCCTTCTTCACTACCTGCTTTTGTTTAAATTAAGCTGGTCAGAGTTAATTTCTGCTACTTACTGCCACAATGCCTTAAGTAATACTCACTTTATTCCTACCTGGACTGTTATAACATCTTACCTGGTCTTAAGATTCCCTGTATATTATCCCCCACACTCACATTAATAAGCCCACCTGCCAGATAAATGATACTAAACCTTAGTGCTGATTATGTACAACTCTGCTCAAAAGCCTTAAATGATTCCCTATTGTCCAAAAATATAATCCATGCTCCTTAGCCAACTTTAACTTCCAACCTTACTTTCTAAAACTGTTCTTTATATATCTTGCTTTGGAGCAAACCAAGCACTTCAGGGTGTCCTACTAAAGCCTATGATATCCCACTTTCTGGCTTTTGTTCCTACACTTTCTTCCACTGGGAAAGCAGTAATGACTGTTATTTCTGGCTACTTCCATTTCCTTGTAATAGATCTTCCCTTTCCTGGTCAATTGGACTGCCTCTGGCCACAGTGATTCGTTCAGGGATGGGCACGACTTGAGCTCATCCAATCAGATTCTTTCTCTGGGAATGTTCTCTTGCAGCTAGAGAAGATAATGGACTCTCTTGATCTAAGGAGATACAATGATGAAAATATGTGAATTCACACCTATTTTAGATGACACTCTTCCCCATCTTATGGTGTGGGGTGGGGACAATGAGCCATAATGGAGAGAAACAGAGGAGAGACAGAGAGAGAGAGACAAATAGGAGACAGACAGACAGAGACAAAGAGAAGGAATTAAAGATAATCATTTGAGCCTGGATCTAGACATGTCAGATAGCAAGTACACCAACAACCTTGCCAGTTGAGTAGACCAATAAATCCTTTTGTCTTTGCTTAGGTTAACAAGATTTGTTTTTCTATCACTTAAAGTCACAAATGTCTTAATATAAAGATTTTTATCCCCTAAATAGTCATAATTTCAGACCTTCCAAAACTAAGCACAGAGTTTACCTCTTCCCAAAGGGTTTACTGGGCTTCCAGCTTCAACTTCCTCCTTGGAGCCCCCACCACTCCCTTTGCATCTGCCATTCCACACTGTGATCATGGAGTTTTTCACACACACACACACACACACACACACCTCTATTCCTCTGCTGGAGGGTAAACTCCTGAGAAACGGGGACCATGTCTGTGTTGCTGCCACATGTTCCACACCCCGAGCACAGCATCCAGCATATGGTGGGTGATCAGTGACCATTTGCTGAATGAATAGGAGCAGATATTCATCTGGCCAGAGCTGGAGTCCTCAGCAGCATGGAGAATATCCCGGTGTGCTGGGTGACATCTCAGAACCATCAGGACAGAGTTAAATATGTCCTGGCCTAAATAGCAGTCTAAATGCTGCCTGGTATTGTAATGAAACTTGACAACCCTATGTAAATTCAGCAGTAATAATGTTTCACATCCTGCCATAGATTTCAGGTGTGGAAATGTGTGCCCTAGAAGATTCAGCTTTGCAGTCCCAGTCACTGTCTTGGTATTCATATCTTTGTCTATAATTGCTAGGCCACTTTCTTGGTGGGGAGGAAAATGATGTATTTACCTGCTAAGAAGCAAAGAAGAACCACTGGATCAAGGTGGGTTTGGGTTCTTTTTTTTTTTTTTTTTTCTTTATATAAATGATAGAAAAATATATAAGTTTTGATTTTCTATAGCTCATCTTCCTGCTTGTTTTCCAAATACTTTTAAAGAGTTAATTTTACAACTACAGGGAAATAATTGTAAGAAAAGTAAGAAGAAAAAGAAAACAAATGAGTAAAAAGGATAAAAGAAGGAAGAAAAGTTGGAGAGAAGGAAGAGCCTGGAGAAGGAGAGAAGGACAGACAAGTAAGAGACTGGAGAGAGAAGTGAGAGAAAAGGAGGGGGGTGCCTTCTCACACTTACATAACTAAACAAAATGGAGTCTGAAGTGGAGCAGTGCCCTTCGGGAAAGCTGGAAAAGGCTCTGTGGGGGCAGATCCTTGTCAGTGGGATGAGAGCAAGAATGACAAGATGGAGTCAGTCCAGAGCTGGTCGAGCAGCAAGCAGGAAAGGGAGAGGCGAGAGGAGATCCCATGCTGTGGTCTGGCATCATGCCCTCCATGGTGACATTGGAAAAATAGGTCAGTTTCAGAGCTGGCTGGGAGTTGAATGGTCAGCCAGGAACAAGTGATGGGAAGTGAGGATGCTGAGAGAGAGGCTGACCTGACATGGGATCTGGGAAATGGGGCACTTACCTAGTGCAACAGGAAAAATGAAAGCCAGTTCTAGACAGTGCTTTCCAATAGACCTTTCCCCAAGGATGGAAATATAATATATTTGATATGGCAGCCAATATCTGTGATGTCCAGTAGCCACCCAATGTGGATAGTGTGACTGAGGAACTGAATTTTTCATTTCATTTTAATTAATTTAAATTTAAATAGCCACATATGGCTAGTGGCTGTCATATTGGGTAACTTAAGTCTAGGAGATGTATGCATCATATTCACAAAGTACTTGATTGCCAAGGGAGCCAAAAGGCTACTTTCCCAAATGTCATCAGTGTACAGTATTCCCTCACTTATCGTGGGTATTACGTTCTAGACCCCCATGTGAAGTAGGAACCTTACATTTACTCTACACTCTTAAATCTATGTAACTTTAACAACATACATATACAGTACCGCAAAATCCCGCGATATAGCAAAAATCCGTGATAAATAATTAAATATAATATTTTTTAAAATCCTGTGATACAGTGAGGCTGCGATAAGTGAACCGCGATATAGAGAGGGACTACTGTACTTCAAGTGGTACATAGGTAAGATGCATTAGGATAGCGAATGGATTAAATTTGTTTTTAGACTTATACTTATTTTAATGTATATTTGAGAAATAGAGTTAGCAATATCATACCCATTACTTATAGATATCACTGCTTAGGGAAAAACTCTGGTGAAATTTTATGTCTCTATAAGAGTAAATCAGTAAATAAAAAGTACTATATGAAAAATATCACAGAGGATTTACAGATATGACAAAAAACAATGAACATATTTCATATAAATGGAATCATACAATATGTGCGTTTGGGGGTCGGGCTCCTTTCACTTAGCATAATGTTTCCAGGGTTAATCCATATTGGGGCATCTATCAATATTTCATTCCTTTATATCTAAATAATATTTCACTGTATGGAGGAACTATAGTAAATTTATCCATGCACTTATTTATGGACAGTTGTGTTGTTTACACCTTCTCATTGTGAGTAGTGCTGCTAGGAACATTTCGGTATAAGTTTTTGTTTGAATACCTGTTTTTCATTATTTTGGATATATAACTAGGAAGGAATTTGTGGGGGTGATGAAAAAGTTCTGGAACTAGATATTGGTGATGGCTGAACAACATTGTGAACATACTTTCTGTCACCAAAATTTAGTTTTAAATGGTTAAAATGGTAAATTTTATGTTGTATGTATTTAACACAATAAAAAACCTTTTTAAAAAAAGTAGTGAAGAAAGTAGATGGCTGAACAGAGACTGAGCTAATTCAAATGATATAATAAGTAGCTTGAATTGAGATATGAGGTTTTTCAGAGATCCTGGACTATTCTTCTATCCAAGAATCATTTCTACATCTCTGGCAGAAATGTGAGCCTGACACCAAAGCCCAAGAAACAAAAGCAAAAGTTAACAAGCAGGACTACATTAAACTTGCAGAGGTTTTATATATATGTGTGTGTGTGCGTGTGTGTGTGTGTGTGTGTGTGTGTGTGTATAATCAGCAAAATAAATTGGCAACCTATGGATTGGGAGAAAAATCTTTGAAAACCATGTATCAAATAAAAGGCTAATGTCCAAATATATAAGAAACTCACAACTTAATAGTTGAAACACAACTCAATAGACGAAACTCACAACTCAATAGTTAAAACTCGAAAAATCCACTTTAAAATAGGCAAAGGACTTGAATAGACTTTTGGTCAAAGAAGACATCAATGGCCAACAGGTACATGAGCAAGAGCTCAACATCACTAATCATCAGGGAAAAGCAAATCAAAATCACAATGAGATATCACCTCACACTTGTCAGAATGTCTATCGTAAAAGAGACAAGAGATAACACATGTTGGTGAGGATGTGGAGAAAAGGAAACCCAGGTGCACTCCTGGTGAGAGCGTAAAGTGGTGGCAATCCAATTCTGGGTGTGCATCCAAAAGGAATGAAAAGAGCATCTCAAAGAGATTTCTGGACTTCCATGATCATTGCAGCATTGTTCACCATAGCCAAGACATGGAAACAACCTGTCTCTACAGATGACTTGATAAAGAAAATGTGAGACACATACACACACACAGGAATATTTTTCAGCACAAAGAAGAAAGAAATCCTTCCATTTAGAACAACATGAATGGGCCTAGAGGGTATTATGCTAGTAAAACAAGTCAGACAGAGGAAGACAAATATTGTATGATCTCACTTATATGTGGAATCTAAAAAGCAAAAGAAAAGAAAAGAAAACAAAACAAAACAAAAATCACAAAGAAAAAAAAAACAACCAAACTTACAGAGAACAGATTTGGTTGTTCCCTAAGGCAGGGAGTGGTGGGGTGAGTGAAATGGGTGAAGGTGGTGAACAAGTAAAAATCTCTAGTTATAAAAATAAAATAAAAAAGTTATGGAATGCAATGTACAGCATGGTGACTATTTGAAAGTTGCTAAGAGAATAAATCCTAAAAATTGTCATCACAAGAAAAAAAATGTAACTATGTCTAGGCATTAACTAGATTTATAGTGATGATCATTTCCCAATACTTACAAATATCAATTTATTATGTTGTACACCTAAAACTAATATAATGCTATATGCTAATTATATTGTACCTCAATAAAAAATGCTTATCTCATAGGGCTACTGTGACTATTAAGAGAGCAATACACACAATGCACTTTTTGAAGAGCATAGAACAGAGTAATTGGAAAACAAACATTAGTTATCATGTTATTAATGGGCACAATTAAAGGTGGGGTGAATGCCATAGAATTTCATACCTAAAGAGAAGTAACAATTGTGCAAAAAATGTGAAGAAATCAATGGGCCTGAATGGTCTCCACACGGAGGGTTTTAAGGTTATTTATATAAACTGACAGAACTACCTCCCAACACACTTGACCCCCACCACACATTGCAGAATCCCTTCCTAATAAATGGCTGCCCATCTGATGGGAGATTTCCAGTGTCTAAGCGGTATCTCTCCACTTCCTATGAGAATCCCTTTCCCTGAAAAGTCTACGTGTTTAGCAAAGACTCCTAGTGAGTCAGAGTTATTTCCTTGGAACGTCAGCTTACTGGCTCTAGTTCTCTAATGTCAGCAAAGGAGACTATTTCTACTCCTATTTCCAGATGGCAAACCTCTAAAACTCTGAAGATGCCTCTTATGTCATCCCATTCCTCCAACAGACATAAATTACACATGGGTGCACCTTTCCATTCAAAAAACACTTTTAGGTTCTCCTCTCTTCTCTCCAACAAAATCAGACAATTTTAGAACATTTTCAAAATAAAATCCTATCTCAGGGACCTCTGTGTAAAGATTTACAGGCATTTGTTACAATAAGTTACACAATCTTGTATTTCTGGTCAAAGAAGTAATTGAAGCAAGTTTCTTTATGCCTCTCCTCTACACAGGAATGATTAATAATAACATTAACTTGGGGGTCCAACACGTGTTAGGCATAGTGCTAGGCGTGTTACATAAGTCATCCCATTTCATACTTCAATAGCTCTGCATCTAAGCCACTAATACAATCAATTTTGAGAGTGTTCACATGTTTGGGAAATTGGGTCTTGTACCCTCGAAAGAAGTTCTATTCTATGCTTCATTTGCACTTCACTCATAAAAACACTCTTTAGTAAGATCTATTTGATGTATAGTGTCCCTTTTTTTTTAGCTTTTGCTTTTAACTAGGGGGTCATATTTTGCATTCTCCAATTCAATCCTCAAAGGCTCTCAGGCTGCTTAAAATGTAGAAAGCAGATCCTATTGTGTGGGCTTGAAATTTGGGAAAATTTTTTTCTCATCTCTTCTTTGGAAAGGATATTGTATTTCATCCACAGGGATTCTTTCTACTTGTTGCTGATTTTCAAAAGAAAAAAAGAAAGGAAGAAAAATTGCAAAAATCCATTATGTGAGGGCACTAGAATTGAGTGTGAGAAAACAATTTAGAACAGAGGCTCCTGAGAATATATGGTTTAAAGAGAGGTAGAAAATTATCTTGGTCAAAAGATAATACATGTCCATTATTAATATAAAATCAGAGACTAATTTCTTCTAGTTGAAGTAGAGACAGGAATCAAAAATGCCAAGTTATCATTTAAAAAATGGCAAGTCTTAGTATTTCTCTGCTTGACAGAGACACCTAGAAAAACAATAAAACTTTACAGAATTGCCAGTTTCTAACATGCTGGCAGCCAAACTCAGCAGATGCAGCAACAAGAAAGGCAGACCCAAACCAGCCTAGCAGGCACACCACTTGGCAAGTGGACAGCCTGCCACCATACTGGTTTCTATTTCAGACAACAAAATTGTCCAACACTGCCTAATAGAGTTAACTCAACCAGCTGTGTGGCTGACAGGTCTGCACCTGCTTACAATATCAGATTTGGCTTCTGAACAACACAGTCTATTTGGTCTCTTCTCGCCATGCTAAAGTGCAGTAGAAACTTTCCCAATATACAAGAACCAGAACTAGTTTCCAGTGCCTATGATCTTCTGGAGCATAGAAGTTCAACTTATCAGAGATGTACAAATGGCTCCAGAGGCAAAGGAGATGGAGCCTAAGAATCTTCCAACCCAGAGTTGAGGGAGAAGTCAATGACGTGAACTTGCTCTTAATGTCACCACCTGGATATGATAGTAGCAGTCAGACCAGCCCCTGAAGATGAAAAGCCTCAATTGGAAACTGTAGCATCATGCTGCAAAGACAGCTAAGGGGCACAAACAGCCAACAGTGACATCTCCCACATGCAGGGCAGTGCATATGTTTCCACTTATTTGCATCCTATTGACTATGCAGAGTCGAAATAATTCAAGCTGAAGAAGCTGAAGATGAGAGCAAAATACAAGTCAGGAAAACAGGAATCAATTGGTTAAGAAACACATCCTACTATGTGGGCTTGAAAATTAAGAGGTCTGAAAATGAATCTACTATCCTTGATAAAGGCAACCCCCTTCCTTAGGAAGAATGGCAACTATCTAAATAATTCTGATTAGAGTAGAAAATACATAGGAACAATTTTTTCTATGGTGGCAGCATTAAGAGTCTGGTTATTTACCAAGGCAATTCCTCCAATTTCTCCTTCTTCTTCTTCTCCCTCTTTTTATTGCCTATATGGAAAGAAACAGCATAGTAGCATCCTGTTTCTAAAACTTCGCTTTTTTTTTTGTTTGTTTGTTTTACCAAGAGTAAGAGAAGAGATTTACAATTAGAAATATGCTCAATTCAACACGATTCCTATTACTATCAGAAATATGGTGAATAATTAGAACTCTGGCCAAGATGGAGGTGTAGGTAGACATGCTTTGCCTCCTTCCACAACCATAAGAAGGATTACATCTACCTCAAAACAAAAAACAACCAAAACTACCAGAAAATCAAACTGCATGGAAGTCCAACAAACAAAGATTTAAAGAAGAAATACTCATCCAGATGGGTAGGAGGGGCAGAGATGGGGAGCTGGGGTGGAGAGAACACAGTGTGGAGGTGGTGGCTGTGGTGGCAGGGCAGTGGCTGTGGCCAGCCAGTGGAAAGAGCAGCCATACATTATAAATGCCCAGAGGGACACCTGGGGAGCAATCCCAGTCCTAGGCCAGACTGGACAGCTCATGGTTCCAGGGCTGGGAAAATAAATCCTCATTCCTTCTGGCTCAGAAAACCAGTGGGAGTTGGGGAATCAGAAGAAACTTCCCATCTCTCAAGAGAGTCCATTTAGAGGACCCCCATTGTCCTGGAACATCTGCAAACCCACACATTCTGGGAACTATCACCAGGACAATAGCTAGAGGGGTGCCAGTTGCATATGTAAAGTGGGTGAAGTGACTGGAAAAGGAACAAGTGCTGAGCAAGCAGCATCATTCCTTCTCTGACCCCTCCCCCACATACAGCACCACAAGGTGATGAAACAGGTCACCCAGCAGTGACAAATGTATATGTCTCCACCCCTTACAATGTAACAGGTGCTACAGCTCTAACTAAAATACAGAGGCAAATAAAGGAGGCTGTCAAGTTGATGAGACAGAGAAGTATGGCCCCCAAAGTTGACAGATCAGAACTCTAGAAGAAGAACTAAGAGACGAGAAGATAGCCAATCTAACAGACACAGAGTTTAAAACACTGGTGATAATGATGCTCACAGAAATGACTGAGTATAGCAAATGCACAAGGGAAGAAATGAATGCTACACTAAGTGAAATGAAGGAAAAGCCACATGAAATCAATGGTGAAGGGAAGGAAGCCAGGGTTCAAATCAATAATTTGGAACATAAAGAAGAAATAAGCAGTCAACCAGTACAGAATAAAGAAACAAAAATTTCAAAAAACAAGGAAAGGCTTAGGAACCTCTGGGACAACTTTAAACATATGAACATCCAAATCATAGGGGTGTTAGAAGAAGAGAAAGAGCAAGAAATTGAAAACCTATTTGAAAAAATAATGAAGGAAAACTTCCCTAATTTGTCAAAGGAAATAGACATACAAGTTCAGAAAGCACAGAGTCCCAAACAAGCTAGATCCAAAGATGACCATACCAAGACACATCATAATAAAAATGCTAAAGGTTAAAGGTAAAGAAAGAATCTTAAAAGCAACAAGAGAAAAGAAGAGTTACCTACAAAGGGGTACCTATTAGACTATCAGCTGACTTCTCAAAAGAAACGTTGCAGGCAAGAAGAGGATGGCAAGAAGTATTCAAAGTGATGAAAAGCAAGGACCTGCCTTTAAGATTACTCTATCCAGCAAAGCTATCATTTAGAATGGAAGGGCAAATAAAGAGCTTCCCAGACAAGGTAAAACCAAAGGAATTCATCATCACAAAGCCCTTATTATGTGAAACGTTCAAGGGACTCATTTACAAAAAAGAATAAGATCAAAACTATAAATGTTAAAATGACAACAAGCTCACAACTATCAACAAATGAATCTAAACAAACAAACAAACTAAGCAAAGAACTAGAACAGGAACAGAAACACAACCATAGATATGGAGATCATATGGAGGGTTATCAGTGGGGAGGAGAAAAGAGGAGAAGGGGGTAAAAGGTGCAGGGATTAAGAGGCATAACTGGTAAGTAAAAAATAGACAGGGGTATGTTAAGAATAGTATATGAAATGGAGAAGCCAAAGAATTTATATGCATGACCCATGGACATGAACTAAAGGGGTAAATTGATGGAGGAAAGGAAAGTATTGGGCAGAGGGGGGCAAAGGGGAAAAAATGGAGAAACTGTAATAGCATAATCAATGAAATATACTTTTAGAAAAAGAAGTATAAAGAAGTATGTCATCAATAAAGGCAATTTAAATGGCGATGATAATACTGGCTTTGGAGTTAAATTGTTAGGGTTTGTAAACTCCCCATGCAACTTGCTAGTCATGTAAACTGGGCCAAGAAGTTACTTCACCTCTTTAATCCTCAGCTTCCTCATCTGTTAAATTGAGATAATAATAGCACCTCCTTCGTGGAGTTGTTACGAGGATTAAACAACAAATAAAAAGAATTTAGCACAATGTGCCAGGCACGCTTGATAAATGCAAAGTGGTAATCCCGTTAGTTATTATTATCAACATATTTACTTCGTCCCAGAGAAGGAAAACTCTGATTCCAAAAAACCTCCGCTGCCTTGCGGCATACCTCTTCAGGGGAAAGGCTAAGGGAGTAAACCCCGACAGAAAATCCGGAGCCGGAGTCCCTAAGGCGGTTTGATGTTGTAGTCAACACCGGCAACTCCTGCGGCGCACCTGAAGCCAAGCTGTATTGACTCCGTCTTTCCCTTGGACCCTTCAGCTGCGAAGAGAGGGGGGGTCTGCTGCATGGGCAACAGCAGACCCTCCATATTACCCTGCCCAGGCTCTGTAGCTTCAGCGTCATCGCAAGATGTCGATTCAACACGGGAGGAGACAGATACTACCATGTCACTCCCGAGTCGGACTGCACAGCCATTCTCGGCGGTGCAGATAGACTCTTAAGAAGCTACACCATCGTCTCTCGAGACGGACGGCTGCCGACGACGATTTACTTCGTCCCAGAGATTCCTGAGAGAGGTGGGACAATATCATACTTCCAATCCTTTGCAAGCTTTTTTCTTCTAGAGTTGGAAGCATAAGAATTAGGTCAATGTCTCCATGTGATCTTGATTATATCACATCACCTCTATAAACTTTATTTTCTTTATCTGTTAAATGGGAATAAGCTCATGTGGCTCAGAATTGTTACAAGGATTAAAGGATATTTTGTATTCAAATATAAAAATCTCTATATAATATTATTGTGATAATTATTCATTCTGGCTATGTGGGAGGAGAACCAGGTAAAATGATGGTCCTGTTAGCCACAGACCCTCCCACACAGCCCAAAGCTTCTTCATGACAAGGAGCCTTGTGAAAAGTTAGAAGAGAAAGTTACGTTAAAGTGCTACCCAACTTCTCAAGGGGACCAAGAGGCTAGGAATGGGAGCTTTACATACATTCTGAATTTGCAGACATTTATAAAATGAGACCCTCTCCTTCTTCCCTTATTTTCAAATGCCTCCTGTGGGGAAGAAAGATACTAATATGAAACATTCAGGCCTGAACCACACAAGTTTATGAGCCACCACAATACCAGGCCAAATGCAATGTGTTTTCTGCTATGTGAGTTAACAGAGACACCTAGTGTTCCAGTAAGGAGCCAGCCCGTGACACAGCTTTGACCAGGGGTTGGCTCAAGTCAACAAGAATTATCCACCCCTAGCTCTTCTTCCACCATCTCCCATTTCCAGCCCTCCATGGTAATTTTCCCTCCACCACTAGATCTTGATGAAAGCTCTTCAAACATCTCCTCCAGCTTCAACAAGAATGGTGTTGATCACATATCTAAAAGGAATTACCTTTTGAAGGACTAATTGATGTGAGGAGGTGATTAGCATCACTTGACACCCACTACTCCTTGGCTTTTCTTGCCATTCAAATACTCAACCATCTCTTCTGCAGAGACAGTGTTGTCTCATGGTTACAGAGACCCAAAACTGAGTGAGTCTACCATGATAACATGTTTTTAAATTTCCTTATAAACACCAAAATCTTTCTTATGTCAAGGATTTTGCACTTTGCCCCCTTTGTCTGGAATGACTTCTCTGGCTTTTTCATGTCTGGTTCTTCATCCTTCAGCTTTAAGATGAAATGTTGCCTTCACAGAGAGGTAACATTTCCTCTTCAGCCTATATAAAGAAGTGCTCCTCCCATTCTTGAAGTAGTCCATCTCAGTACCCATATCTTTCCTTCTCAGCAGCCATAATAAAGTGTAATTATTTTATTTATTTTATTCCCTTCTCATTTTTGTCTAAATTCTCTATTAGACTACAACCATACTCTTGCTTTCACTGGTGTATCTCCCGCAAGGCTTGACAGTATACACCAGATAGATTGTTCAAATGAATGGACAAATGCAGTTGTGACTCTTGCCCACTTAACTTTCCAGAGCCTCAATTTTCTCATTTATAAAATGAGGGTATCACCTATTGTATATGTAGTTAGAGCACTGGACAGGGTAGGCCCTGGTACTCTATTGCATCAATTTTAAGATGCCTTTTCTTTTTCTTTTTTTTTTTTGCATTTTAACCTTTTTGAAATAAAGAACACTTTATAATTGCGGGAGTCTTAGACTATATAAGATATGGTAATATCTCATTCTTATTCAGGATCCAAGTTTTTCCTACATTAAAAAAATTCCTCTGGAAAGATATAGCTGCAGGACTCCATATGTCTGTTTATCATTGAAGGAGCAAGTTAACACCAACACTAATGCATTCTACTCCACAATGTCACCACTGCTTCCCCCTTATTTCTTCCCTAAGGACTACCTTTCTAAATTTTTAAAAATCTATTTTCCCTTCAAAAAGCCCCAGGGAGTTAGAATAATGAAACACAATTAAGCTATGCAGAGCAATCCTGCCATCGAGGTGACATTTTTTGTCCCACTTTCCTTGGTCATTCTGAGAATTGTATTATTATACAAGCACTAACATTCATAGGTCACTTTGCATGTGCCAGGCATTGAGCTAACTGCTTTTCATGACAATTTAATTCTTATACATTTTCCACTATGAGTGAAGACCAGCATTCTCTCCATTTTACAGATGACAAAAATTAGATGCAGATGTATGTAGTTATCTGCTCCCACAGCTAACAAGGCAGAAAAAGCTAGAATCTGGTTCCAAAATCTGTGGATTTGTAGACTGGAATTCTCGAAGGGCTACAAACATATACAGAGCACAAATTATGTCTGGAATTAAAGAACATTCGTTGTCTGGTGTAAAACTTTTATTTATAATATCCCATTGGTCAAATTTCACTTTATTAAAGACAACCATGTTAATTTAAAGGGTATTATACATTAACTAATTAGCATAATACTACAGATTAGCTGCCAAATATGCATATCCATCAAAGTTCTTTCAACTGCAATTAGTAGAAATTAACTTGAACAAATTTACACCACTAAGGGAGTCTAGTGGTTAATATTGGAATAGATCAGTAATAGGGTGGACTTCAAGTGAAGTTTGATCCTGGCTCTGGCTGGTTCTCCATATCATAATTCTCTTAGGTCTGTCCTATGGATGAGTCAACTTTATCCTCAGCCTGACTTCTTCTATGGTAGAAATATAGCAACAGAAATTCCAGGCCTCACATCTGCATACTTGCCTTAAATCAAATAGTCCTGAACTTCTCTCTATCACACAACCTAAACAGGAAATGAAATGGCACAGGGGAAAGAGAAAGAAAATGAGATGCCAGATATAACCTGTGCCAGCTCAGGGGTCACTGCAGTAATTTACCTCACTCTCCTGCTACAACTCTCCAATAGTTTCCACCGCACTTGAAACAAAACCGGAAACCTTCACAATAGATCTAAGACCCTACAAAATGCAGTCTACTCTCCAAAGGCACATCCCACTCACCCGTTCTGCTTCTGCCATTCTGGCCATCTTGCTGTTCCTCAAACTGTTCAAGCAATTTTCTAACTCCAGTCCTTCGCACATGCTGGTCCCCTGTCCAGAACATTCTTTCCCCAGATCTTCACATCACCTTCTTACTCATTTCATTTAGACATCTGCCAGAACTTTACCTTCTCAACCGTTTCATCTAAAATAAATCCCTTTCTGTCTCTATCCCCTCACTGTGCCCCATTTTCCTTCTCAAGTCCTACCAATACCAACTTGCCATTATGTGTTTATTCACTGGTTTTTGGTCTCCCCACCAAAACAGAGCTTTAGGTGGGGAGCTTTTGTGTGTTTTGTTCATCACTGTGTGTGTCTCGTACCTGCATTAGGTATGTAGTATCATGCTGCGTACTACTACAGGTATGACATATATATTAAGTGTATTGAATACATAAAAGGATGAAAACAAATGCATGCATGCATGAATGAGTTCCAGGCAATCAGTAGATGAACATGGAAAACAGATGCTAGGGGCTGTTTTTATTATTTGTTTTGTTTGTTTTCACCTAGTTAGCTGAAGACAAACACTCCCAGTCCTGTGTTCAAGACTTAAAGTCTTTAAGAAATATTCTATTTCAAAAGCAGATTTATTAAACTCAAGATGTATAAATAGTTTGGAGGCATGATGGCTTCCTCATGTATCTCCTCTACTGTGTGGAAGATGTTTACCAAAGGTTTGGCCTCCCTGAATATATGTGAATACAACACTTTAAAAATCAAGGCAGTTGACCCCATTATGACCTGACTTGCAGCCAGTATCAAAATTAAGTATTAGCTTCCCTCTTTCTTTCTACATTTATTTCCTTCCTTTACCCAGGCAGACTTAATGAGACACCCTTGCTGACATTTTTGCTCCTTTTTTTTTTGCATCCAATTATTATTCATTAGCCCTCTTCAGGGATGTACAGAATCTAAAGGGGTTCTTTCTAGAAAAATTTAAAGGGGATTGATGACTATGCAGTTGAGCTTTTAACTATTCTTGTGAAAATTCTCCCAGGAAATACCAGCTTCTCCCTGTGTTTGCCACTTGCTCTATTCTTGGCAGTGCCAAACATCAATCTCCATGATACTGACAATAATAATAATTGATATTGATGGTAAGAATAGTAACACTTTCAGAAAGGTTTTGTGGTTTATAAAATGAATTCCCATCCATCACATTTTTGTGACAAATTAACTCAAAGACAAGCAAAGGACTCTTGCCCATTATGGGAGGACCTTTGTATGTGCTTTATGGCACTGGGAGACTTCTAGGGCCTTATGAAAGCATACCTGGAGCCTTGTCTTTCCCTGAGAAGCAGGAAATCAGAGGATCGGTGCTCAAGTCAGAGGCAGTCTTGATCCTGACTCTACTAGGTGACCCTGGGAAAGTCATTTTTATCTCTGAGATAATTTTCTCATGTGACAATGGGAATAATAATAACATTTATTTCATGGAGTTCTTGTGTGAATAAAATAAGATAATGCATGTAAAAATGCTTAATATAGCATCTAGATCAGAGCAAGTGCTGTGTTAGCAAGAATCATTATTCACTCATTGACACATTCATTAATGTCTATGCTCTGCTAGGTACTGGTGTACACAGATAAAATGAAGTTCATCATCATCATCACATTATTATTATTAATCACAAAGAACCTAGAAGGAGAGGATTGGGGTAGTGGAAGCAACACACCTAGGTCTGGGAGAAAGACAAATTGGGCTCTTAGTATGCACTTGTCATTAACCAGTCTGTTGTCAGAAAAAAATGAACTCTATGTCTTTTTTACCTCAATTTCTTTATCAGTAACAAAGCACAGAGAAGTAATTTATGACTTGATGTTATGAAACCAGTTGTAAATAACTTGTTGCAACTAATAATATCTTTTACAAATCTGAGCCAAATGTTACGGATTATTTTAAAAATATAAATTACAGCAGAGTCCCTGTCATCGCTGGCTTGCATTCTAATGTTTTCTTAAGTGGCAAAAACAGTGTTGGAATTACCACTTATACCTTAGGGATCATGATAATATTGCACAAGCATCCAGAAGCTTCCTTATGTATAAACAAGAAAAATGTTTTGAAATTATTGGTCCCTTCCTGCTCTGATATCATTCAATTCAAGTCCATATTATTGTACCCAACAGCATCAATCTACAGATGAAAAGCTGAGACCCAGAAAACAGTTCAGTCTTTCCAACAATTACAGCCATATATAAGAGCAAAGCTCAGATTAGAAACCAACGTCCTCAATATTAGTTTGGGTTCTCTGATGGTTAATTTTATATGTCAACTTGACTGGATCATAAGGTGCCCAGATATGTGGTTAAATATTATTCTTGGTATGCCTGTGAGGGTGTTTTGAGGTGAAATTATCATGTGAATCAGTAGATGGAGTAAGCATATTGCTTACCCCAATGGGGTGGACCTCATCCAATCAGCTGAAGGCCAGAATAGAATAACAACAACAAGAAATAACTCTCCCATGAGTAAGGGGAAACTCCTGCTACAGACTCCATCATTCACCATTCATCTGACAAATCTCAGGATATTGCAGAAAAGCTGGATACTCACCCCACCCCTTACTAGAACAAATATTTTCTTCCAGCTTTAGGGAAAAAAAAATCTATAAATTAATTTAATCTGACAAGTGAGAACTCCCCCTTAGGTAATTCAGTAAGCTCATGCCTACCAAAAAGTGGGCAAGCCACCTAGGCACAAACAACTCAAATTTTCACCTGTAGGTTGACAGGAGGACATTTATAACCTTGGGCCATATAAACTGACCACTAATCCCAGATGACTATCTCCCAGACACCTCCAGCTGAAATGTTAAAAGGCCATTTTATTTTGTCTTGAGAAAATATGAGTTCGAGATTAGAGGCACCTCTCCAATCCTGTGGAGACTCTAGTCACAGAAAATCATAGGCCAGCAGTTCTTTCTGAGACTTTGCCAGATGTTTGACCAGTAAAGCTGTAAGCATGTAGAAAGAGAGAGACCTAGTTTCCCAGATCTCGTTGGACTCACTCAGGTATAGAGATTCCTGGAGGTAATATATTGAAACTTCCTGTCATCACTCATTCTAATATTTATCACTCAAGCTCTTGTTTTGGTAATAATTATAAATAATGATAATTATGATAAACTAATAAAGTAAACACAAGACATATTATAACAAAATAAAGTGCTTAAAGAGAGCATGAAGAAAATATAAATAAGTCATCCAGGTGGGGACTAAGGTAAATTGAGCAGGTCCTTCTTGACCTAAAGGTCATTCCCATATCCAGTAGATCATCTCCAGGTAGGAGGAAGCTTCCAGTACAAGAGGGTAACATAGGGGACTCCTGAATTCACTTCCTCCCCTGGACACACTGAATCTACAGCTCTACATGGAGCATTTGGCATACATGAGCTACACATGGACAATTCCCATGAAAGAAATCCAGAAACTAGCTGAGCAACTCCTACACATTGGGTGAAGAGCAAATACCCACACCAAAATGAATAGAAAAGGCTAAGACACCCTCTCCATAAACCCCATTTACACCGCAGCAGGTGGGATGGAATTCACAACTCCCAGGTTCTCCCTGAGGAGCTAAAGGTTTGCACTCAAATGCAGTGCCCCAACTTCTAAGACATCCAGGCAGGAATGTGGGATTGTGATCAGTTCTTCATATTTTTCAAAATCAGCTTAAAATATAATTTTTCATGAAATCTTACAATTTTGAAAACAGTAACCCATTCTGTGAATCAACAACAACAATTTCAGGTCAGTTTTCAACCTCTGAAAGTACTACAGTGAAGTTTAGATCCAAACAAAACTGGACTTAAATTCTGGCTTCATTTTATATTAGCTATGTGGCTTTTGTCAAGTTAACTAACTTCTCTGGTCATCAGCTTCCTCATCTATAATATGATTTATTATGAATTAGAATTGACCCACTGGTCATCTATCCAGCATCTATTTCCCTTTTCCTTATTCTTAACAGAACTCATGTTTGTTGAGACTTCATGCCTCCCATAAGAATCCATGGGCCATAGGGGGACCTTACCCCATTCCCAGTTCTGAGTAGGTCTGGTGTGGTTTAACCTAATGCAATTTACCTTCTCAGAATTGGGTCAGGAGTCCAGAATTAAGCCCCTTAGTACATGGCTATTTTTCAAAATGGATATCATTGCTCCAAAGATGGGTTCAAGACCTAATTTGACACAAACAAAGAAGTTATCCCAGGTATTGCTGACAGCAAATTTAAGGCCATGAAGCAAGCAGACTGAGAAGAAAAACAACACTTCTCAAAAGCATTGTCAACAGATTATAAGGACAAGAACCAGAACTTTGATCATACTGTACCTGAAATCCATCCTACCTCTGGAATTCCAATCAAATAATTCAATCACAAAAATGAATTAGTTGACTATTACCTGCAGCAAAAACATCCAAACTCACACCTAAAGATTAAGGATAGTATATTTAAAGTGATTGACACAAAGGAGGCACTTAATTCATGGTAGGTTGTATCAGAGTACTTTAACATTTCTGTATATCACATTTTAAAATGTATGCACTTCCATAATATAAGTTATGAAACTTGAAGTTTTCCCTTCCCCCACCCATTGTGTTGTATTAATTAAATTTAAAATTTTAAATGTCTTTTTATTAATAGTGATGGAATGAGCCCCAGTCTCAGGAGAGCTGTTTTCTCTCACACAGGAAACTGAGCTGTGTATGTTTATTCCTTGAGTTTGTGCAGGACTTGACCAAATGAAACAAATCCTCAGGAAACTGGCTATGGGGATTTGGGCAAGAGTACACCAAAAATCAGCAGACCAGCCAACTCATTCACCAAATGTTGGGGCTTGTGTAAAAATGTGGCTGGCCTCCCATGCCCACATAGAATCCAGCTAGCATCACCAAGACGAACAGTGACGCCTCCATTCCTGGGATCTGTGCCAGCCTTTGAGGCACCAGGAGCCAGCACAAGGGCTCAGTCACACCTGCAGGCAGGGAGCACTTGCATGGAGGCGGGAGACGGGAAATGCAGAGAAGCAAGAGGACAAAGGCAGAGAAGGTGAAGAGGCCCGTTCTGGTTGTCTAGCTCCCACCTGGAAGGGGTGACAAGGAGGGCTTCTGTCCTACATATGAAGGAGGTACATAGACAGGCATGCTTTTAGGAGAGCAAACAGAAGACAGCTTGTAAATGAACCAGCCCTGAGCACCTGCCCCTCACACTGGGCCACATGGTCTTCTCTTCTGGTAGAAAGAACTTTTAACTTTATTTTCTAATGTGACATCAGATGTTTCCCAGACATGTCAAGAATAAAACATGTTAAATCTAATGAACAAAATGAACTAACAAGCAAAATAGAGAACAGACTCATAGATAGAGAGCAGGCTGACAGCTGTCAGTGGGAGTGTGGGGGGATTGGAGGCTCTGGGGGAAGGGATTGAGCAAAAAAGAAAAAAACGGAAAAACTCATGGACATGGATGATAGTGTGGTGATTGCCAGGGTGAAGGGACAGGGGATGAGGGGAGGTGGAAGACAGTACAGGAGGATAAATGGTAATGGAAGGAGACTTGAGTTGGGGTGGTGAACACACAATACTGTGTACAGATAATGTGCTGTGGAATTGTGCACCAGAAACATGTACAATTTTGTTAACCAGTGTCACCCCAACAAATTCAATTAAAAAATAAAAAGAAAGTTTATTACATGAAAAAAAAAAGAATAAAAAAAAAAAGTAGAGGTTGTTTTCCCCTTCCTGAAGTAGCAGTTCCTCATCTCTCCAGATCCAAAGCCTGGCTCACCGTCTATGTCATGGCTTCAGCCCAGTAGGGTACTGATTTCCTTCGACTCAAAGGACTCACTGCTCTGATGATTTTCCTGGCAGTTTATCCTGTGATACATTTTATTTTACTGCTAGGTTGCACTAAGCCCAGGTAGGTTAGCAATGGCCATAGATTATAGATCTTTGGAAGGTCTGCGGTACTTACCACAATGTCTAGCATACAGCAGATACTATACAGACATCCACTCGACTCACAGCAAAATCAAGATTAGGGTAGAAAGTCTCCACTTGGGGGAAAGGTAGCTGAAATTCACAGCCCAGCTCTTTCTCCCCGTTATTTTCCACCTGCCACAGGCATTAATGTGCAGTTCCTCGTGGCTTGTTCCTGGTCCATTCTCTGATTCTTCATTCTTCCCTGTGTCATCTTACCCAATCCTGGAACTTTAACTGCCATCAGTAAGCTCAAAACCCATGTATTGTATTTTCAGTCTGACCTCAGACTCTTCTTTCCAATTGCCTACTTGAGATTTCCACATGAATGTCTCAAACATATGTTCAATTGAACATGTTTGAAAGTAGATACTGGTCCTGACTCACTCTCCCCCAATTTGTTTCTTTACTAGTTTTGTAACAGGCACCATCATCTATTCAGCTGTATAAGTGAAAAATTGTTGATCACATCTCTTTTATTGCCTTATGAAATCTATCAAGTATTGTTCATTTTACCTTCAGAACATGCATTAAGCCTACCCACTTCCCCCAAGCCACTGCATTCTCTCTCCTAGACTATGCCATGGTCTCCTCACTTATCCCAGGGCTTACCCATGCAGACCCTCTGCCCTCAACACACTCCACTAGCAGGCACCAGAGTAAGAAAAGGGGTGCTTTTCTTTGCTTTATTTTTTCCAAGAAAAAAAGATGCATAAAATTGTTAGTATATGCCACCAAATTAACAAGTTTTAAAATGAAAACTTCCTCATATTCAACCCTGGAGGAAATAGATCAATACACCTGTTTGCTAGGCATGCTGGTCCCCAAATCCAAAGACTTGAATATGGACTAAGGCAAATTTGAACAATATTTACACGTTATGTATGATCCCTCCGCAAACCCAAACCCCTTTTCCCTCAAGGTAAAGGCATGGCCAACTTCTGGTCCTTTTAAGTTGCCAGCATCAAGTTTCTACCATTTGTCAAGCTAGTCATTGGGTGCCAATTGGAAATGATTGACTTGCATAGCAGGGTTGGCATAAGGTGCTTTTGACTTCCGGACAAAAAAAAAAAAAAAAAAAAAAAAGAGGGCTGTGTTCCAGGAGAGATGCCTCAGAGACGGTGCCGAAGACACCGTCTCCGAATGAGCACAGCCCACTTCTCATGGGTCCAATGGGTCTCATGGGTCCAATGGGACCCATGAGAAGTCCATATGAAGCTATACATCCAGTCCAGGGAAGAAGGAGAATTAACATCTGTAGGGTGCGAACTACACCCTAGATGCTAGGCTACATATATTGCATGCATTTAAGTGTCTCCATAATCCTCTATGCTCAGAGTCATCTCTGTTTTCAGTCAAGGAAATAAAGGCACCAAGTAGTGAAGTCACATGTGCAGGACAACCCAATAACAAGAGTGTATGAACACAGCTCTGCCCAAACCCACATCTCACTGCTGCATAACTTTGTGGGATGGGCTTTCAGTTCTCTGTGGCGCATGCCCTTGGATTCTCTCACTATACCTTTTCCCCTATTCCTGAGTCCAGAGTCCCAATCATATTTACAGCACAGACCCACAAGATGGCTTGGTCTCCTGGGTGCCTGGTGTCATTGCCAGAAATGTGTCGAGTGCACAGTGATCCCACAGATGAATATTTGCAAAAAGTTATCACATTCACCCAGTTTTAACTCCAGTCAAGCTCAGAGAATCAACTGAGCAGGCTCTTTTATTGGCATTTAAAAAGGAACCAACAGTGATCGTCTAATTATCAAATAAAAATATGCCAACCAGGTTAGTGCAGTCTCTTCCTGGGTCATTAAACCACAAACTTTTCCTATGGTTACTTTAGAAACAAAGGTTGGAAAAGGCATCAGTGTAACTTGAATGTGGATTAAGCTCACTCTCACTTACTTACATACCTTCCATTCCTTTCCTTCCAGTCATGGTCATGATTTACAGTGTCCTGGCTTCTCAAAGCAGAGACCTGACTTCATAAATCAAGAGGTTAATGTAAAACACGTAAGTGGTCAAGTCAGGTGTCATCAATTAAGGCCAAAAACTTCCCTTCAATACCAATGCATAATTCTCCCAGGAGAAAATGTTCTTTTCTTACTTGTTTGGGCTATAGATGTACTTGAGCACTTCTACCTGACTTGCACTGCAGTAACTTCTCCACGTCCTACTCCCTTGTCTAAAACGGGAGTGATAGGACATATCATTGCAATTCAGTTGTTAAAAGATAAAATGGAAATATATTTCCATTTCTCACTTCTCTGCCTGTGTGTAGCTTGCAGCATAACAAGTATAAGTTAAAGTAATAATGATAAAGTAATAATGATAAAGTAATAATAATGATTATCATTCTCATAATAAATTAATAAGAAGGCAGTAATTACAGTTGTGAAATGCCTACCATCTGCAGGCACAATAAGTGTAATATATATATGTGTGTGTGTGTGTGTACATATATATATTTACATTTTATTCTGCTACAGTAATAAGAGAGGACTATAACACATCCATGCATGCATTTTAGGGGGAAACAAACTGGGTTCTCAGTGGTTAGTAACGTACACTTGGTCAGTATGTGGCTAATTCAAAACCAATTCTCTCATATTACCCGGCCCATGAATTTCTCTATGCCACTCTGCCCTTATTCCCCCTGGCCATATTCCTCCCAAGATAACCCCTTGGCAAGAGGATTTAGATCTAAAAAACATCTACCTATCCCATCTGTGATCTCCTCCTCAATTACAGTAACAATTTATAGGCTGCTTTCCATAATGCCAGGCTGTGAGCTAAGGGGTAGGTACTTTTCTTATCCCAGGTTTCACCTGAGGGAGCAGACCTGGAGGAATTAAGTAACTTTCAAAAGTCTCAGATCTAGGGAAGTTCCAATCAGGGATTCAAACCAGGTAGCCAGACTCCAGTGCCCACACTCTAAAACTTGATGTCACTCTGCCTCCCAGGGGCCCATCCACGGGTGAACTGGACAGATTCTTTGGAACAGAAATGGAAGGAACAGCCTAGGTTCCACACCAGCAAAACAGGTAATGGTTTACCTTCGCAGTTCTGGGAGTTGCCAGTGATATGCTGCTCTGTGCTTGGCGATGGAACAGATGTTTAATAACTTTGCAGTAGTGAAGAGGAGGTTACATAACATGGCTGAGCTATTTTTGAACTTTGGAAAATGCTGACTGCTCTTTTCAAAGTGCCTTCTGTAAAACCAGGAATGTTAAACTAAAGAATATTTCCCCCTTCCCCCCACTTTTTTTTATTCTGAAATCCCAGAAATGGAAACAGGTCCACAGTAAGATCATTAGCATGTCACCCACAGCAAGCCCCCCTTTGTACCGGCCAAGGATCGTAAGTAATAAGTCATTGTTACAATATCTTGACAACGTAAGTTCTGTGCATAGGATTACAAATAATATCCATGAGGACCACCAAGAGACATAACTAGCGAGCCCCGAGATGTCGTGCTCAACCATTCAAAGCTGGGCCCCAGATCCTCTTAGTAACGCTTCATGAAACCATCAGGTGTGACTCCATCTGAACCTCTTCTAAAGCCTTATGTGTCTTCCCTTCTACATAGCAGAAGTAATGAGACCCATTTGTTCACTAGAAGCTTTACAAAGAAGACTTTTTGATCCAGTGGAAAATGTAACTTTTAAAGCTCGAAGTGAGAACCCCTAGCTCTATTATAGAGTCCTGGGCTCCACTGAGCAAGCTGATGGGCCCAACTCAGGCTGAAGATAGATCTCTTTTCTGCCTTCAGCCATCCAGACTGAAGATCTCTTACTATCAGCAACCTAAATGCCCATTAAAGACAGATGATTAAATAAAAGATGAAACACATACAACAGAATATAGCATAGCAAATGAATGGAATATGCTAGAATTAGATGTATCTTCATAGATCAATCTTGAAAACAGAAGGTTGAGGTAAAATAAATTCTAACACGTTATATACCATTTTTGTACCCAAGGAAGAACTATATCAGGTCTAAGGTTGCACATGCATCTATACTGAAATATAGAACATGTACATGGACTTGAATGACACCAAAGGTAGTGTTTTCCCCTCCCATGGAGAGAAAGAGAAAGAAGTGAGACTGGGCAGAAGTATAATCAAGATTTTCATGTTATCAGTAAGGTTTTGTTTCTTCTAAAATTCTGAAACACATGTGGCATGGTAACCTTTGTTCTCTGTGGTACGTATTGGGGTGGGTGTTTTATTGGACCCTGCACTTTTCCACACTATTCTTTTTATTCAGTATTTAAAAAAGAGTTCCTGTTATCTTAGTTTGTTTTGAGATAAACTTCCCCTATCCACATCAGACTGTACATTCTTTCAGGGGTGATATCACACAGGGACTAGCACAGGGTCCACTGGATGATAGGAGTGGTTTTTGGAGGATGGAAAGATATAGCACCCTTAATCCTTTTCTTAAAACTGCCTTCTTTGGGCTTTCTCAAGCTCCCAGTCCTTGGCTGGCCTTGGGAATGTCCCTCTCTTTCCTGAGCATATTTAAAAAGCATATGATAATGAGGTACTGTGTAAGGGGCCTTGGCTTGTGCCACAATCCAGCCTCTCACACTAGGTGAGCAAGACCATGCTCCATAAACGGAAAAGGTTTCATGAAACCCCAGGCAGTGGATGATGGCTTACCACACCTGACGCATTACTTCTCTGGGGCTGAAATACCATCTATAAAATTGCTGCACTTGAAAGCATAACCCCTGGAAATAGCACAACAGCATTTCACAGCAGTAGGATTTTTTTTTTCTTTTTAGGAATGGAATTTGGGGTGGTCACTGGAAAGGAGATCTGAATGCCTTGCCAATTATCCTTCTCAAATTCCTTTTCCTACATATATTACATTTCAGTTGCTCTAAAATTGAGTTATGTTCCCTAAAAATTATACATTTCTGAATATTCCACCTGCAGAGCACTTCTTATAATGAAAAGTAGGAATTCATTAACCAGCTCTTGTCTTTGGCTGGCAGCAGTCCTGCCTCTGTGAGAGGCTCCCATGTTTCCTACTGATTTATCTCCATTCCTGATATTTGAACAATTATTCAGAATGCTGAAAGTGGCAATATAGACACAACATCAAAAAAGAGGGGAAGAGGGGAGAGAAAACAAAATTTCAAAAGACCAGGGTTTCTTAATTCGAGAGTTTTTCAGGTATGTCAATGTTATGCACATATTACACACATGCACACACACATGCACACTCACACACATACCTCCAGCCCCAGCCCAGAGATAATCCCTGAACTATAGCAGATGCAAAGTCCTGAAACCTTCTGGAGACATTTTAGAGAGATGTGTTACTCTGCTAATAATAAACCAAACTAGTCTGCTGACTGTAATTTCTGATGGCCGAAAACAACTTCTCTGATCACTCTGACAGTCATTAAATAATCACTAGGTGCTAGGCACTGTGCTAAGCAGCACGTTTCATGCACCACCTCATTTAATCCTCGCAACAACACCTAGAACATTGGTTCTCGATGCATGAACCCCAGACCAGTGACATCAGCATCTCCCAGGAACTTGTTAGAATTACAAATTATTGGAGTCCACCCTACACCTTCTAAATTAGAACCTCTGAGTATGGGGCCCAGAAATCTGTGATTTCACAAGCTCTCCTAGTGATTATCATGCATGCTAAAGTTTGAGAACCACTGTCTAGAAAGTTAGATGTTATTATCATCACTTTGCAACAAACAACTGAGGCCTGGAAAACTAAAATGATTGTCTAAGTCAGTGAAGCAAGATGAAAACCCTGATAAGTCTAACTCAAGAGTACAATCCCTTAATCGTGGTGCTACGTTGCTCATTATATGAGAGATAAGCATGGATTAAATCAGCAAACATCAGGCAAAAACATGCAAGATGGGTGTACAAGTGTGATGATGCTAAATCTCAACAGCTGAGCCATAATGCTGGACCACAAGGGACAAGGACACTTCTCAGAAACATAAAATTTAACTTAAATGTCTACCAAGATGAGAATTGTTATATAAATTATGATACATCCATGTGATGGAATATAATGCAGCTTTGCAAGTGGTATTTGCTAAGATTTCCAGTGACCTACAAAAATATTTAGGACATGAGAAGGGAATAAGTTCAAATACATGCTCAGAGACTAGGAGCACCACTGTGGCCAGTTTTCCCCAATGTTAACATGTTGGTAAGGATGTGGGAAGTCAAATGATTCCACAAAGTGCTGGTGTGAATATAAATTGGTATAGTTACTTTGTAGAATAATCCAGTAATAGGTACTTCAATTTTCAAATGCACATGTTCTATGACTCCCAAATTCTACTTCTCAGAATCAACCCTAGAGAAATACTTGCACTAGTGCATAAAGAGACATGTAGGACAATTAGACTACATTTTAGTTTCTAATTAGATTACATTTTAGTTTCTAAGGAAAAAAACCTAAAACAACCTAAATTTCTCTCATTATGAATGTTGGATAAATAAATCATGGTATGTTCCTACTGAAGAATGCAGTGTATAAGTTACAAAGAATGAATGTAGATATTCACACATATGCATACATATGTATATGCACACACTTACAATACACATACTTGTAAACCCACACACATGGCTACCTATATTTATACGTGTGTGTTCATACATGTGTACAAATACACACCTATATATTCATACATGTATATATACACACACACGTATATCTACACATATACACACACTTACTTGAAATATATCTATAGATAGAGAATTGATGGATAGATAGGTAGATAGATAGATGACAGACAGATCCCAAGTGTGGGATTCTAAGGTATATTGTTGAATAACAAAAAGTAAATTGCAGGAAACAAAGCATGAAGTTACTTAAAAACAGAAGGAGAGGAAAGTTAGATGCTATTATTTAAGGAGAGGAGAAGAGAGGAAGAGGGGAGAGAAATTCAGAATCACACAAAAAAATTCCAAAAGCACATGCACAACATTCTTGATTTTTAGTGCACATTTTCAGCAATGAGTATGTATTGTTCTTAGTATTTAAACAAGCAAACAACAGCAACAACAGCACCACCATTTTGAACCCAAGCAAAGAGAGACAAGTAAAACGCCTCCTCTTACTGGTGCAGAGTGTGCAGTGGGGACTCCGGCTTCTCCATCTGCCCATAGCAGCTGGTCTTGGCCTCAGGGATATAGGAGAACCTCTCTAACATGGAAGATGCGGCAGTGGTTAGGATGCCCAAGCCATCCCTTACTCTTGCCTCCAGGCTGTAGTCCCAGTCGTCATAGGAGACTGAAATGAGTCCTGATGGAAATTCTTTGGGAATGAGCTCTGTGTTCCCAGAGACCAAGCTGGGGACAATCCAGAAGAAATCATACCCAGTGAGGCCAAGGGAGCGAGCCTCACTCAGGATGAGGACAGCCTCATCTTTGGAACAATAGAGCAAGATGACAGAAGAGTGGATCTTCTTCAACTGGACTTGCGTCTTTGCATCCTCAAAGGAAGTGTCCAGGGTGATCACATTCTGCATGTCCCAGCCCACAAAGCTGTTGTCCACTGTGGTCTTAACAAAACTGATGAAGTCCCTGTAACCAGGGAAGATGGTGGTCACCAGGGAGAAGACGTGCCAGTCGTAATCCTGCATGATCTTCAGCATGACTGTGGCTTGTTGTTGGATGGACGCTCCAAATTGAAAGAAGGTAGATGTCGGGTCCTGCCAACAGGTTACAAAAAGGAAAACAGGATGAGGCAGAAAGCAGTTTATACAGCACTACCTGTCTTTATAGGCTTAAAGAAGCTCCTTCCTAAAAGTGAAGGAGAATAAATTACCTATCTATTCATTCTCAAACATTCCTGAGCACCTACTATATGCCCCATTCTGGAATGGATACTGGAAATACAAAGGTGAGGGACACCCTGAACTTACAGCGCACATCCTGGTACCATGAAGACCATCTGTTATTTGTGCCATCCCATCGTTTATTCTCCTCATTTTCCTCTAGCTCACCCCATTTACCCTGCCCCTTTCAGTCCATATGCTTCCAACAGAATGAACTCTCTCTGGCCCCCAGGCACATAATTGGAAAATGAAGCCAACAGAGACAAAACAAGATAATTAAATAGAGACAGATACCTGGTGACACACTTGGACCACCTGGAGTCTGCTGTGCCTGAAGTAATTTAGTCTGGACCTGTTGGTTTATAAGCCAACAAGTGCCCATGTTCACCTGAGCCAACTTGAATAGAATTTCTGTTCACTTGAATTCTAGACTCCTGTGTAACATAAGAGTATAATAAATGTTGAGTGGACACCTATCTGCTCCATTAACAGATATCTGGTGAGCACCTAATAAAGCAGCAACATCATTTAAGAGCTCGAAGAAATAATAATATATAAAACAGACATGGGCATTGACTCTGTCTTCATAGATCTGGTGGGAATTTGAGGAAGGGAAACTTCCAGAAACTGGGGGCTGAGAGAGACATAAAAGGGTGTTGAAGGAGAATCCAGGTGTGAAAGAGGGGCAATGAGTGGACATTGGAGTCAGAGGAGCCTGAAGAATACATGTTGATTATTTCAGGAATTGGAGATAAATGCATTATGGTTTGTGAAATAGAGGGGATGAGGTGATGTTGAGCAGCTTAGCGGAAACCCCATCATATATGGCCTCAGGAGTTATGTTCAGAGACTTAGACCTTATTCTAAGCATTAGGGGAGCTGCTGAATGCTCTTACATTGGAAAGGTAACTTGCACTGGGTTGAAGGGCTTCTAATAGTCCTAACATCACCCCAAGTCTATGATCTAATCAAGAGAACAAATTTCCATTTAGAGAAGGTAGGTGATGCATACAGCTGTACGATTTACAAATTACCTTCATACACCTTGACCTATTGAGTCTCCATGATGATATTATGAGGTTGTTATATTGTTAACAGGGGAAAGAGGCTCAAAATGGTCATCGTCTGGAAATATCCAAACTCAGGCTGTGATTACATGTCCAGAACCGTTCCTGACACAAACCACAGCTTTCTTGGGGTCACTGAAGTTCTACCTATAACAGGTGCAAAAATGCCAGTGAAACAGAAGGTATGACTCTGTGTTATAACAAAACAGGGTTTCACAAATGCTAGGTATATTTCATTCTGGGAACTGAAAGAATTCTCAAAGGGTCCTTTTCATATCACAGTCATGCTTTCATTTTGCATTCTGTATTTACCATGGGCACTTAACACAAACTTAGTAGTACAACTATAGGAATTCCATTGTGTGTGTGTATGTGTGTGTGTTAAGAGTTCTTTCAGAACAATACCCTGTAGCTGTGCATCTCAGCTCTTTGAACAAGTCTGCATAGTATTTCCTGTAGGCTCTCACTGAACAGAAAGCTTTATCTGAATGGCCCAAAAGCTATAGTTCTCCAAACTATTTCTTTTCCAAATGTATGGGTTAGGGGAATAATTTGAGTGCAGTGTGGCTTGAAGGAAGAGAGAAAAAACAGGAATAATTGCCTTCTGGGCTCCTTCAAACATTACAGTTCTATGAATTTTACCTAATTAAATCAATTAAAATGGAAAACAGATTTAAAGACTTTGGATAATTATATTTTTCCCTATAGTAGCTTTTGGAGAAATCCAATATTCTTGGATTGATTAATCTTTTTAAATCATCCTCAACAAGACTGTAAACTGCTCAAGGGCAGAGATTTTGCTGTCCTCATCTCTGTCCCCAGAACCTGGCAGAAGTTCTGGCACATGACACATCAGTTAATGGAGGGTGAGGAAATGCATGAGTGAATGAATGTATGAATGAAGCCTAAGAAGAACATCCTTGATGTAAACAAAGTGAAAAGCAAGAATTCAGTATCTAAGGTTGCATTTTGTATGGCTCCGTCATGTCCAAAAACTAAAATCTTTCAACATCATCACTCTGCTATCCTGAGGAACCACTCCTCCATCGAGCACCCAAAGTACATTTAGTGTGTTCTTTATTGATGAGGAGGCAAATCTAGAAGCCCTATAAGCCTCTGTAGGTGTCCATATAACCTCATTAAAATACAAAAAAAGCAACAACATAAAGAACCCAACCACAGAAGAAAGCACAGAAGTGGAGTCACAAGGCAATTATATTCATTAACCTCATGTACTGTCAGGTGCCTCTTGGGAAGGGACTTAAAAGTTCCAAACTTAATTGCAAAAAAAAAAAAAAGAAAAAAAGAGTAATAATTCCCAAGGAGCAAAGATGCCTCTGAGTAAGCCAGTCACCAGTTACATTGTGACCACAAAAGGCAATGGGACTGGCATCTTCTTGCATTGAGCAAGCAAGGAGCAAAGAAAATTCTCAGGACGTATGCTAAGGAGAGTTGGAACCCAGTAATAAAAGGTCTCTGAGACAAACCACATACACAGTTGCTCTTGGTAGAGGTGAAGGTCAAACATGCTAGATGTAGGAGCTAACAGTGTGTGTGCTGCTCCAACACCTTTGCTCCATGTTCTATGAGCTAGACATGATTGCGGTACCCATGAGCAGCTTTGTGCACAAAGCAGAGCTGTAAGCAAGTGCAGCCTTATCTGGCTCTCCATGTAGAGAGGAGGGCAGGGCTGCATCAGGTACTTTATGGAGGAGAGAGGTAATCATAGGGATAGCAGGTCACTGGCCAAGAGCTTGGCTCAACCCATCTGGGTAAGAGTATGTGCACATGCCTTACATTCTGCCATCACCAGCCCCCCATTTTGCAATACTTTAATCCAAGCTGAATGTCTCCTCTTGTGATACTCATTAATATCTTCTCCCAGGATGACTAGTAGTACTTCCGGGGTCAGAATCCCCAGGTACCAATGCTAATTGCATGGCCTTGGGAAAATTCAACCTTTCCAAGCTTCTGTTTGCACATCTGTACAATGGGTATGGCAATGGTAATAATTATTCCAGTCAACATGCCAGAAGTGCTTATTCTATGACAGTCATGTGGCTCAACACTTTCTACATAGTATATCCTTTAATTCCATCCCCAACCATCTTCCTAAACTGGTACTAGTACTATCCCAATTTTAGAAATGAAGAAACAGACTCAGAGATAGAGTGACTTTTCCAGGATTACACAGGTAGTGAATCAGGTTTGCCTGCCTTCAAGATTCCAAGCTTTTCACCCCTGCACTATATTGTGGGCAATGATAACATTTCCTCACAGAGTTGTAAGAACTAAATAATCTTCCTGTATAGAAGCACCCAGTACAGTACCCACCACATATCACATTCTAGATTTGAGCTTCTCAACAATCCATCCTATTCATGGCTGCCTGATGCTTTAACCTTGCCACTTCTCTACTCTATAGTAACCTATAGAGTAGATCCATCACATTCAATTTAGATTCCCTAGCCTAGCCCTGTATGCACAGCAGTCAAGCCTTGTAGTTGAAATAACATGAGCTCTGGGGTCTATTGGACCCGAGCTTGACTCCTGGCTTTGCATTAACTAGCCATGTGACCATGGGTAACCACCTAAACTTTCTGCTTCTGAGAGCTTCTTTGCCTATAAAATGGAATTGTGAGCACCATCTTATGGGGTGGCTGTGAGAATGGGATGTCTGGTAGGAGTAACAGGCTCATCTATCCATGCAGAATCCAACAGCTTGGGGGCTCCTCTCCATGCCCGCTGTCCTATAGACCACAGGGACACACCAGACACCTAAGCTGATCCTTATCCTATTTCCGAAACTAGTATCACCAGATCTACTGGCATGCTAATTTTACAGTCCCCCCTGCAAACCAGCCCACTCATCCTGAGCCCAAGAGGCTGCATGAAGAAAAGGAACTGCCTTTTCTTACAGTGATGAATAATGCTTTGGAGAGAAACCACCATGCATGTCCTTCATGGACCTCACACATCTTCCTTACACCACTTTCACTTCCACCAAAATCTGAAACGAACTTCAAAAACCGTTGTGAACAGAAGCATTGTAATCCCCTCGAAGGGATGGAAGCAGGAGTTATTTGCCAAACAGAATTGCACAGTGAGGCACTGGAGAGACTCATGTTTAGCTGTAGGTTTTTCTAAGGTAGTTTTATGGATTGGCAGGAGGTGATAGGGGAATTTGGCCACATTCCCAGGGCCTGGCAGCTGATAGGCCAAATGGCCTTTCTTTCAGGGCCCTGAACATTCTTCCTGCTTCCTGCCTGGGTAGCAGAGGCCATCCCTCCTGCACTTAACCTCCTCCTGCTGCCTCTCAGCCTGTCCTTTGCGCATTCTATAGATAAGTCTCTGACCACCTCTGGCACCAGCTTCCCCAGCAGCATGAAGCAGGGAGAGAGGAACAGATTTCAGACACCCACTTTGGTTCTGAAGAAAAAGCAGTTCTCTCCCCATGCTCATTGCTCTGCGGGACACAGAACAAACTGTTTTAAACACAGAGCGAGGGAGGCAGGGAAGTGTGGGATTCTGGGTGTCTGCTCTCAACTCTGTTTCAGTCCCACATGACTGAGGTTTCACTCTAATGTTCCAGAATATTCCAGAGCTAGACTGAGTCCTCAGAGTGAGACCTGACTCCATGCATGTCAAAGCCTGGTGTTTAATAGCATCTGATACCAACTTTCATTTCACTTACTCATTGACAAAGGCTATAAAGGACATCAACATCCATTATCTCTTTGATTTTAACTCCCTAAGAGATGAGGTATTGCAAGTGGTTATAACACTCATGGATGGCATTTCTCACAAAGACAGAAGGGGAGAGGTTAAGTGATTTTCCTAAAATTCACATGGCCCCATGCTGACCATAGCTCAGTTGTTACAAAATGTCATCTAATATTTCCTTACACACAACAGTGGCTCCCATTCCTGGCTGCACAAGAAAACCACTTGGAAAGTTATTTAAAAATACCAATGCTTGTGCCCCATGCCAGTCAAACTGAAACTGAATTTCTGTGACCTGAGTATATGAACTCCAACACTGATTTATGTTTTTCTCTGTCCCATCTCAGTGGCAGGGTGTTATTCAGGTTAGTGTCTCCAAAGCATAGCACAATGTCTGACACATAGTAGGGGCCCAATATATATTTAGTGAGGAAATAAATGAGCAGGAAGCTCATCCCCAGGGAGCATGACAGAACTGGTCATTGTTATCAACCCCGCCTTCATTTCCATACCTTATTTTCATTCTGACTAGTAGAGTGGGTGCAAACAAAAAGGATAATGATGAGCCCTGGCCAGATGGCTCAGTTGGTTGGAGTGTCATCCCATATATCAAAAGGTTGTGAGTTCTATTCCCCGTCAGGGCACATAATTACATTGCAGGTTCAATCTCCATTTGGGGTGTGTATGGGAGGTGGCCAATCAATGTTTCTCTCTCACATTAATGTTTTTTACTCCGTCTCTCTCCCTTCCTCTCTAAAAGCAATAAAAACATATCCTCAGGTGAGGATTAAAAGAAAATAATGAGGTATGTGACCCATCAAAGATTAAGAGGGACACCTTGGTAACTTGCTTTTTCCTGTCAGAGGATTGCCTTGGTGAGCACTGATGTACTTTCCACCATTCTTATTGTGTATCAACTGAGCTTTTAAATATATTTAATTTCAGTTTCCATGGATGAGATAAAAAGTAAAGGTATCAAACTTGATAAGCTTGAGGATTCAGATGAATAGCATTCTCACATCCATATAAGCTGAGTGGGTCCTACTGGAAATGTTCTATCCCATCATCACCATCCCCCTCCTCTCATCTTCATCCACCAGCACCATCATCATCATCATCATCATCATCATCATCATCATCATCATCATCACCCATCTATCCTCCTTTTTCTACTCATCATCATCATCACCATTATCATGGTTATCATCACAGCTAACATTTACTGGGCATATCCAATATGTGGTACAATGTAGCAAGTAGTAAGAGGTGTTGCTATGTCACTATTATCCCTCGGAGAATCTAACTTGTTCAAATTCCCATTGCTAGTACATGGTAGGACCAGGGTCCCAGACCAGACTATCTGAATCTAGGATTTGGACACTTAGCTACTGGGAGAGTGATTTCAGGTGTACAGAACAGGAAACAGAAGTGTGTGTGTGTGTGTGTGTGTGTGTGTGTGTGTGTGAATAACCACTACTCAATCTTTCTTTTCTTTTTTTTAATTTTTAAAATCTTCACCCAAGGATATATTTATTGCTTTCAGAGACAGAGGAAGGGGAAAGATAGAGAGAGAAAAACATCGATGTGAGAGAGAAATATCGATTGGCCACCTCCCCATATGCACCCTGACCAGGGACTGAACTCACAACCCTTTGGTGTATGGGAGATGCTCTAACCAACTAAGCCATTTAGCCAGAACCCACTCAATCTTTCTTGAGGGACCCAACCAGGAAAGAAAATCCCCCAGAAATGAGAATCAATATCAAAGATCTCATATCAATTGGCAATGAGTTTATGTAGAAGACTGGGGCTGAGAGTGGAAATCATACTCAGGTACCATTTCCCAAAAGCACATTAGGTCCATCATCCACAAATACAATATTTCATCCCAAGCAACCTCCACTCTTTGGACCATTTGATGACTTTTGTTCTATCCTTCATTTTTCTCTTATCAGGAAGAAAGGAGGGGTCTCTTATTTACTATTGCAGTTAATCACCATTCAAGCTCAAAGGCATCTATTATTTCTTCATCATCCCATGGGTTTATTTCTTTTTCCTTTTCCTATTAAACCTGCTCATCAGCAGTTCTCTCTCAAACTATAAAGTCCCTACCCCAGTCCCACCCCTCTCTCACTCACCCTCCACACTGCTAATGGAGCTCTTCTTAATGTTCAAATTGGAGGATTGTGTCTCCCTGCTTAATTTTTTTCAATAGCTCCTACAAGCTTCAGAATAAAGTAGAAACACATGCCAACCCCATCACATTGTGAATTCAAGTGCTTGGGGCCCATCATCTATCTCAGTACCTGAGAGAGGTCAAGTACTCCATAAACACGTAACAAATTGAACTATTGAATGACCTAATAAAACCAAGTCATTGAGCTTGGAGGGAAATAACCAAAGTAAACCTTCTTATTTTCCCCTGTCCATCGCTTCCCCCAAACATATCAGCTCCATCACCCACAAACACAGAATTCCACTCCAAGCAATCTCCACTCCTTGGACCATTTTATGATTTATGTTCTATCTCCCCATTTGCTTCTCTTGGGAGCAAACCCACCAGCATTCTTCTAAACTAGCTTAATACCACTTTGCTCTGCTCTCTCCACCTCGTTCCTCAAATGAGAAGTTTAATTTTAAGTTTCTGGTGACTGTTGGGTTCCCAGCTAGAGTAGTTATCCAAGGTGGCTGGAGTGTTCTCATTCAGAAACCAGGAGAGAAGCACCAGTTTTAACTCAGAGTCTGTGCATGAGTCTCTCGGAACAGAGTGGAGGGGATGGGTATTAAGTAAGATAATTTCTAAGAAGAACTCTATTATGTGGGGATCAAGGACGAAAGTCATGTAGAGCTACCAAGCCTTCAAATACATTTGAGCCTGGGCTTCCAGCACAGCACCTACTGGTCACATGTGACTATTTAAACATAAACTTAAAGTAGTAACTAAAATTAAATATTTGGTTTCTCTATCACACTAGCCACATTTCAAGAGCTCAATAGTCTTTAAACTTTAAGGCTGTTGCTCTCCTACCCCTGCCAGCCTCATGCCTAAAGATGCCAATTCAGTTGGTCTGGGACAGGGTCCAGGATTTTTTTTATTCTCTGGGTGAGCGTAATGTGCAGCCAGGGTTGAAAACCCTAATATAAGCCTTCAGTATCCAACCCTGTAGCTGGGCATCAGCTCACTTGGGGAATTTTTTATGCTTACAGATTTCTAGGCTCCACGCCATCCCCACTGAATCACAATCTTCATAAGGAGCCCTAGAATATGTATTTCCCCCAGAATATGCTGATGGACAGCAAGACATGGTACAGCTAAGTCCATTTTCTCTATTTCCTAGGTGAGGAAACTGAGGCCCCAGAAACCTGAATGACTTGCTCCAAACTGGTGGTACCACATGAACAGACACAGGGCCTCTCACCTCCTAATTTCGGTGTTCTCTTTGCTGTGTCATGATGCCATCAGATATGAAATGTTTTCTACAAGGAACAGGGAGTTTGTAGGAGGAATAAGGTCTTTGCTGACAGCCCACCTGGGATCTTCTTCTTACTGCAAGTGAGTCATTTAACTTATGCTTTTATTTCTCCACCTGAAAATTTTGAAAAATAGTAACAGCCACCACAGTAGAGGGTCGCTGTGCATATTTTCAAAGACAATGCACATTAAGCACTTGCCATATAGGAGGCACTCAGTCAAGTTGAGTTGATGTTAATAGTGGTGGTGATAATAGCCTTGACCTTGTCAAGCCCCAAGTCCCACATCCATCATGGACTTCTTAGTGTCCCACTTCCTACCTATTCCTCCACCTCTGAATTTCCAGCACCTTTTGTCTTTACCTCCGATCCCTCAGCCCCAACTTGTGTATGGTTGACTACTTGCCAAGAGGCACACATCTTGCCTGCCCCTCAGACTAGAATTCTGGAGGGCAGGGCGTCATGCCCTTCTGAGTCCTCCTCCAAACTGCATGGCACCGGGCCACTGCCATGGGAATAAAACTAGGAATAGCATTTTGAGTCTGTAAGTTTGCCAGTGGGCAGAAAGGGAGACTAGTGCTTTATATATTTGAATGAACCTGCCAGATGTGCTGCTTTAGAAGGAAAAATGCATCTGCTGATTGCTTTCATTCATTCAGTGAATTTAACAAGCTCAGTCATATGCCAGGCATTATTCAGGAAAGTGAATCTAGGGAAGAAGGCTACCAAAGTGAAGGTCCCTGCTTTTGTTTCTGTTCTTTTCTTTTTTTTCCTAGAAGTTTCCCTCATGGCTTGTCTCCTCAGTCATTGTCCACAGGACTCTGAGAAGCTGTAGGAATATGCAGGTGCAGACTGAAGGCCCAGCTTTCTCTCCAACATTGTGGAAGAGGGCTGTACATCATGGGCATGACCCTATACTCCCCTATGCCACCAGGACAGAGCTCCAGGGAGAGTGACCTATCCCTCCCCCCCAGGGGGTATCCATGTTGGATGAAGTTTCTATTCTTATGGGAGGAGATAAACAAGAAAAAAGTAAATCAATACATAGAATGGTTTCCAGGAAAGCAGATGAGGTAATAGTTCAGGAGTGGAGTGGAATGTAGAGGATCTCCACTTGAGGTCAGTTGGTCAGCTACATTGGTGATAATCAAAAGATTGCCAAGGAAATGTCAGCCAAGAAGAGCTGAGGGGTGGAGTGTGGGTAAGGAGAACCATCCATGCAGAAGGAAAAGGATGTGCAAAGGTAGGAAGGGGTTTAGCAAGTTCAGGGAAGAGAAGAGAGGTCAGAACAGCTGACATTTAAAGGAGAGTGGTGAGGGATGAGTTAGGATAGTAAACAGAGGCCGTATCACATAGTGAGTGTCCTGTAGATCATAGAAAGGGGCCTGGATTTAATTTCTAGGTCAATTTTATTACAGATAACTTCTCTGTCAAATGCACTATTAGTGTCTCCCAGCAGGGGAGCTGGGAGGGGACTTGAGATTTTGGACAAGTCTCAGTTCCACGTGAGCCAGCCCGGTTCTTCCTTTTGGAATTCTGATCTGTGTTCAGAGGGCAGCCTACATTGAAGATGCTGTAAAGCATGCATAACTGCTGACTATATCATTTAGTCAGTTGGTGCCCTAACCCTGAATAGTAAGGCTAGAAATTCCATGTCTACCTGGACACTCCAGACCTTGTCTCAGTCCATCATCCAGAGCCAAGCTCTCCTTCTGCAATGCTGGAAAAGAGAATGCACAAATGTATGGAGAGATGTATTCCATGACTCCAGTTGCAACTAGTTTAGGACAGCCCAACAGCCTCTGCATTATTCAAAACCACATGATGATTGATGCTCCGGTCCCCAGCCTGGCTTTCTGGATCATTAGCAGAGCTGACCAAAAAGAAACACCTGCTGAGATTCAGGTCCTTATTTTTAAGCAAGGACATAGCAAAGGTGGAAGCTGGCCTCACAGAAGTGCTCTGTCAACCTGCAGGTGAATGCATCTGACTCAAGGCTTCCAAACAGGGTCATTAGCAATTACAGATTGCCTGAGGCTACAAAGGAGCATCGCTTTGTTGTTATGTTTTACTTTTTTGTTGTTGTTGTTTATTTGTTTTTGCCAGTCTAACTGTGACTAAGCCACTGGCCTTGCTCTGTGCACCTGAAGCCTTTCTTTTCAGATCCCTTTTCTTAGAGAAGCATAAACCTCCCTTGACCTCATAGGCATTTGTTATCCTGACCACTGATCACCCTTTCTTCCTTTGCTGATAACAGTGGATTTCCACTGGGAGCCATCCCTTCCCCTCTCTCAGTCAAGCCAATTACCTCGTCCACTCCCCACAATGTCAGCAATTAGGTCTAGGGCAGGAACATGTCCTAACCTCCTCTATTCAGACTAACCTTCGGGTTTTGTGGAGAAAGCAACTAGGAAAAGACAGTTTCTCTTACTGTTAGACTTGAATCTGGAAGGACGTTCAGCCAGAATTTCTGGCAGCCATCCTGCCACCCCATCTAACATCCTGAGAAGGAAGCCATGAAGGCCAAAGGTAAAGCTGAAAAGTGGAGAGTCACTGAGTTCTGACAGTGCTGCTGAATACCTTTTTCAAGCCATACCTGAAGCCAAATACCCATGTTGTCATCACATGTCCCAATTAATTATCTTTATTTAAGCCAATTCAAATTAGCTTTTCTGACACTGGCAATCAAAGATCCCTGGTGCCACTTTGGCTAGAAAAAAAAAGAGAGAGTGAGAGAATACTGTGATTCATTCCTCATTCATCTTCCAAACTTAGGTCGGAAGAATTCAAACCACAGAGTGGTGCATTTCCCTTTTCCATCCTTTCCTTTTCTTATCCATGTCCCCCGCCCCCCCGCCCCTCTCCATATACCTCCCTTCCCTGCATGAGCTCTTTATCCTTTCTTATTATTGATTTTTCTTTTAATATGTCACTGTGATTGGTTTCCTCATGACCCAGATGAAAGACATGACAAGTTGCCACCAATAATAACCATTTGTCATTAAGCTGTTCCAGCAAGGAGAAAAAGCTAACGGCTCCTGTTCATTAAGTCTTTGTCTACTGGCTGTCACACACCAAGGGGCTGCTGCTGAAATGAAGGAATCAGCTTTAGTTTTGGGAAAGAAAAAAAAAAAAAGAGTCTCGGGCATTCCCATACACTTGCTAGGGACAGGCCCTGGTGGCAAACATTATATAGTAGAAATGTCCCCTTCAAAATGCTCCACTGTTCTCTAAGAAAGGTCTACAAACAGCTCTGAGAGCTGAGCCTGTGGAGGAAATTGCTTCTCCCTTTGGGAATGTGTATGTTCCTGTTATTAAAGGCCCAGACATTGGTGCCAAATAGATGGAGGGTTCAAGCCTTGGCTCCTTCTCTTACTAATGTCAGGACCGTGGGGGAAATCCTCAATATCTTCGAGACACCATTTTCTCATTTTTTTTAAATGGAGGGAACATTACTCCCCACTTTAATGAGGCTGCTGTGATTGCGACCATGCATGGATTGCTCTCAGCACACACCAAGAGCTTGGTGAACAGGAGCTGGGATGACAGTGGCTATTGTCACCATGAAAGAATTAACCACAATGACAACGGTGGAACCCAAAACACTGTAGCCCAGCACAGTGTTTGTGCAAACACGAACAGGTCCCCTGTGGCTCTTCCCATATGTTGCCTATGTGCCCCGCGAACAGCCTGACGCCATGGCTCCCAGGGAGCTCTCACTGTGACCCAGGCACGAGCTGAGAGCAGCTTGACAACTCGGCCCAGTGTTAAAACCTGAAGTCCCACCTTCCCGGAGCTCCTCTGGTTCTCAGCAAACCAGAACCTCTCCTTAGTCTAGCGAAGAGTTTCAAGTACATTCAATCCTCATCCTGACTTTCAGGGAAGCATTTCTGTTCCCATTTTACAGCTGAGAAAGTTGAGGCTTATCGGGACGTGCTTTATTACTTTAGTGAACATGAGAAAAACACTGGGCAACCTTTTCCCACTGCAGACACCATTAAGTGGATGCAGGATGGAGCACTGCCAACAAGTTCCCAGGTGGCACCCATGTTCTGGTCCAGGGACCAAGCTTTGAGGTGCAACAATGGCATGCCCAAGGCCACATGCAGTATTTGGCAGAGCAGAGGTTCAGACCTAGGAGTCTGACCCCACAGCAGCCTTCAGCCATGACACCAGGGGCCTCTTTCTCCCAGGGAAGGGTGGGGAGTGACACAAGACAGTGTCTGTTGTCTGACATCCTCACCTCTGTGTGTTTCCATCGGGCCACCCAGCTGCAACAGCTGCATGTCACAGCCCGTCAGTCCTGTCATCTTATTCGACAAAGTGCCTTCGGGAGAGGCTGTAAGTCAGAATGCTCTGCAGTGCGTGGAAGGGAAGGAAGAGGGGCCACCCCACTCCAGGGAGAAAGCTGGACCCACTCAGGAACCCGGAGAGTTCGAGGAGGTATCCCATCCTTCAGAAGGTGCCTACACCCATCTGCTGGGTGAGAAATGATTCCACTGCATGTGAAGCCACCCCTTTTCTGCATGTAGTCCCTGCTGCTTTCAAACTTGAGGGAGTTGCTGAGTCTCTCAGGGCCTTTGTATTTTCATCTTTGAATGGACCTAGTGGGACTCTGGTTACCTTGAGGGGTGCCGGGCATCGGTAACATGGGGGTGCACAAAGCTCCATGAACTACAAAGTGGGGGGCCAATGTGCCAGCTCTTTGGGTACAAATGAGCACTGCCACCTCCTCTCTCCCCTCCGCCTCATCCATCCCCAGGGTGCTCCCAGAACATGCTGTCCAGGCTTCTATTGTGGATCTCATCCCCAGGTATTTTAAGTGCCTGTTTCAATATCTGTCTTTATGTGACTGGATTAATGTTAATTAACCTCTGCAGCAACAGCACCCAGTCCAGCTCCTGGTACGTCACAGGGCCCAGAACACGTTACCTGAAGGTGTAAGTAAGCAAAGGAGAGAGAGGTAGAGAGAGAGAGAGACGGAGAGAGGGAGGGAGGAAGGAAGGAAGGAAGAAAGGAAGGAAGGAAGGAAGGAAGGAAGGAAGGAAGGAAGGAAGGAAGGAAGGAAGGAAGGAAAGAATGGAGGGAAGGAGGGGGGAGGGAGGGATAGTAGGTATGACAAAGTGAAGGAATAAACAGTGAGAGGGAGAGTGGCCAGGTCAGGAGCACATCCATGGAGTTGGGAAAGTGGGGTATAAGTGAGTGCTGCGTGCACCAGGGTGTGATGTAAAGAAAGCTGGGAGGCAAATCTTAGTGTCTGGAGCCCAGGAATCCTTTGCTACCCAAACTTGTATGATTCAAAGGCCAGAGACAAATACACAATGTTAAGGGGATTAGGCTGGTATTCCTTGCTGTACGAATTCTTGCTACTTGCTCTCCAGACTTCAGGAACAAAACAGAGTCAGATAAAAATGGTATCCCTCCCTATCCAAATCCAGGAATGCAACAGGTTCCATCAAGAACCTGTGTCCATGCTGCTGTCGGTGCTGACTCGGAGCTTCCATGAGCACAGGACACAGTTTCCCTTCCCCAACTCTAGTTCCCTCCCAAGCGCCTTCTTCTGTCTTCCCCTCCCAATTACACATTCTCAACACAGAAGCCAGACACAAAGACGATGTACTGTATGACTCCGTTTACATGGCACATCCAGAGCAGGCAAATCCATGGAGACAGAAAGCAGATGAGTGGTTGCCAGGAACTAAGGATGAGAGAGGAATGGAGAGTGAATGCTGATGGGTACAGGGTTTCCGTTTGGGGCCCTGGAAATAGACAGTGGTTGCATAACATCGTGAATGTACTTAATGCCATTAAATGGTACACTTTAATATGTTTAAAGGTATTTTATCACAATAAAAAAGATGAAGAATAAAGCAGGACCTACAACTGAGGCTGGGTACTTCATCTAGGTTCCTTTAGTCTTGTAGCCCCTTTGGTAGGATGGGCACCCTTCGGGAGCCCTGGGACCTCATACTCACTTGAGGCACCCAGCTGGAAGGAAAAGCTCCTGGGGGGGCTGTAGGAGCACACTGCCATCTATGTCTTCCTGCTCCTCCCAGGTACCTGAAGCCCCCAAGCAGCCTTGCAATCATCAGTCACCCTCTGACCTCGCAGAACCTAGAGACTGAGTGGCTGTGACAAAAGTCTCCTCTGGACAGGGCTCCCAAGCAGGCATGGCCCTCCTGTTCTTTCAGGCGCTCAAACAGGATGGTACCATTGCTTTGCCAGAGCACAGACCTGGCAGAATCCCAGAAGGAGAGCTGGTGCAGTGGAAGACACACAGATTTCAGGGATGAGACATATCTGCGTCCAAACCTCCGTTCCACCCTGTACTAGCTTCTTGGCCTTCACGAACTGACTCAACATCCCTAAGCCTCCATTTCCTCTGCTGTGAGATAAGAAAAGCAATCACCACCCACCTCATGGCAGCACCATGCCTGACCCACAGTGGCTACTGCCTACTGATTATTACACGCCAGCCACTTAGTCCACATAAGCTTATTTGAGCATTAGTACAACCCCATGGAGTAGACAATGTTAATGTCAAAGTGAATTCACTTGAATCTTGTTAGATTCCAAAGCCCTAGCTTGCTACTACTGGGCAATGTGCACCCTCTTCTTCATCAGTCTTAACCTGTTTGCTCCCTTTCCTTGACCCAGCGCTCGCTCCTGTTGCATATATTCTAATGTTGCCTAAATCTCCCCGCTTTCTCTGCACTGTGCTGGTCATTGCTGGCTTCTGTCTCTAGAAATAATGCTTCCAAAGCAGAAGAATGAGCCTTAAATTAATGCCAAGAGATTTAGCAAGCTAATTTGCCCCATCTTACTTGGAAATAATATTCCGCCTGCTAATCACGTCCCCATGAAGCTAACAGGTTCTGGAGCTTCCATTAACGTGCAGAGATCAAGCTTCAGATTTATTCATTTCTCATACTCTCAGAGACTAGCAGACTGAATCTGGAATACGGCTAGCCCTTTGAACAGGGCCACACTAAATGCTCATGCATGCAATTGTGTGTGTGTGTGCTCCTGCATATCAAAAAGCTACATTTTTTTGTTCTCTCCAGCAAGTGTTAAGCCAAGATCCACTTGAAGCTCAAAAAAAGAGGATGAATTAATTGTGACCAGAGTCCACCATCACAACTGAACTCTGAGCACAAATTACAAGCATAAACAAGGGGCAGGAAGGGAGAGATTTTAACTGGAAAATTGATGGTTTGAGTGTTTTCCTTAGAAATGACATAGAAGGGAAAATTGAATGCCAGCCTCTGAAAAGGGTTCCAAGTTACTATTTAAAGGTGAAAATTGCTGTTGACAATGGTCTTGCTCTGCTCTGGGGGTTCTCCCAGTTGCGGCCACATTCAGCGCCGGCTTCAGGCAGGGGTCTGTGTCAGCTGACTGCTCTCCCAGCTCAGGCAGATTTGTCTTCTCCACTGAGGCTGAACACAGAAGGGCCTGATGCACGTTACCCACTGACCTCCCAGCCCCCAGCGACACCCCTCACCCTCAGATAGTTCATATTTGTTTCAACCCTTGTGGAAACCATGGGAAATTAGTAGATGACTCTTTTTCTTCCCATTTTATACAAGAGAAACCTGAAGCTGAAGGGTAGGGGAAGAAACAGGCCCAAGGGTAAATCCACGCCTTCTGGTTCATTAGGCAGAGAACCATTGAATTTGGTTCCAAAGCACTTAACACCTTTATGTTCCAATTGATTCATATAATTTCCTTGTTATGTTTATTGTTTCCTGCCTGACTGTCCTTGATAGAATATAAGGGATATTTTGTTTGTTTGTTCATCGATGTATTCCAAGTATTTGTAACAGAGCCTGCTGTGTAATGGAGCTTAATACATATATTTGTGAAACTGAATTGATGATATTCAACTTGTTGTTGGAAGGGGGAAAGTCTGGCAAAGAAAAAGTGGGGAAGAAGGAAGAAAGGAAGAAAAAGAGAGTGGGAGGGAGGAAGCGAGGAAAAAAGAAGGAAGGAAGGAAGGGAGAAATGAAAGAAGAAAGGAAGGGAGGGAGAGAGGCTAGGGACGGAAAAGGAGTGAAACATAGAAAGAAGGAGCTAAGGTTTTCTACAGTAGATGAAAAGAATTTATTGAAGAATTTTAAGCAGAGATGTGACATGGTCAGATTTTCTCTTCTGAAAGGACCACCCTAGCTAGAGCATGAGAAGAGGAAGGCTAGAGGCAGGAAGAGCAGGCCAGGGGGCCATGGAAGCAAACCCAGAAAAGGGGGAAAGACCTGAACTTGAATCGTGGCAGTGGAGGCAAAGAAGAGGAGAAATATTCAGAGATGCTTAGGAGATCAATTCTATCGACTCTGGCAGCCAACTGATGGGACTGGAGGGCGTTTGGGGACTTGAGGAGGATGGCCAGGTGAATGTAGTGTCACTTACACAGGTGGAGGTGAGGAACCTTGCTTTCTTCCTACACTTGTATCCCTGGTACCTAGCACCTTACCTGACATTCAGAGATGGCTCAGTAAATGTTTGTTAAATGAATGAGTGATCAAGGGGGACAAGCACATACGGTAGGAGAAGGGAACAAAGCTTTGGATGAGCTGCTTGTGAGACTCCCAGCAGTGGCAGAATATGTAGATATGCAGGTCTGGAGATTAAGAAAGATAATAGGGCTGAAGTGTGAGAATTAGGAGTTGTTCACCTATAGGGGGTTGTTGACAGCTGTAGATATCTCCTAACATATGCAGAGTGAGAAGAGCCTTGAGAACTTGAGGAAAACATTAGAAATTATGGTCTAGCAGAAGGAGAGATAACATGAAGGCATGCAGGAGAGGTACAAGAAGAAAGCAGGGAGCACGGAGTCGTAGAAGCCAAAGGGAGTGGAGAGCTTGAAGACGGAGGGAAGGGTGGGAGTTGTCCAAAGTGTCCAGGAGGACAAAGACTGAAGGGGATTGTTGCACCAGGCAGGGAGAGGGTCCCTGGGGCTTTCCATGAGTAGAGGGCACAGAAGCCAGATCTCAGTGATCCAGAGGAGTGAAGGAGACAGAAGTGAGGCAGAGAGTGGAAGAAGACCCAACACTTTCTAACCAAACTGTGCTTCCTCTCAAATGCCAACGTATTTTGAGGCAGAGAGAAGAATTCCTCTGCTGCTGGGGTGAACGTGGAGCAGGTGGCTCCTCCCACACCTTCTCTTCTCCCATCCACCAGATCATCTGCATCTTTCCTCCTGTGTTGGACAAAGAAACGTGTGCAAGAAAACACAAGAAGTCCTAAAACAAGTCCCTACATGCTAAAGGGCTGTGATTAATTCCATAATGCATGCTTGTAATATACCTTCAGTGTTGAAGAATGGGGTTCCTTAGTTCTTCACTCTAGACATCCCTTTCTCTTTGCAGAGAACATATAAAACCTAATTGTGTTCTGCTCCTGGGAACAAAAATGAAGTAAAGGTTGAATGTGGGTAGCTGACTGAGACAGCCTCACAGGCCCCCTCTGGAGTAGGGATGGCTGCTCTACCCTGCATCATCTTTCTGATACCGTCCCAGGGAGGGTGGCCAACACCCTCTCATTTGAACAGGACAAAGAGAACAGAACGCCTAAGAGCCACTCAACACTCAGCTCATTAACAGCCTCCTCAGGTGCCTCTTTTTCTGAAGCTCACATGAAATGGTGATTGAACAATTCTGGCATAAAAATCCAATGCTCTTCATTTTTTTTAAATCCCTTGCCAACAAAATTTTCAGGCTACAAACGAGAAAAGCAGAAGCTCTGTAGGTACAAAAAGAAGTGGGAATTTAATGAGCCTTTTGCCTCTAAAATGACTCTATCCACCCAACACTCAAATTCTCTCCATACTCAGATGAAATACATCAATGGTGTGAGCCAGACTGTGGGACAAGCCCCAGGATTCATTATTAGTCAAAGGCCTCCTTTCTCCAGGCCATATTGTGTTCATAATGTCAACGAGTGTTTATAGCAAGTGGTGGGAAATTTGTCCTGTGGTGGTTTTTATGCAAATGGTGACTATAACCATGTAACTCCCCTCACCTGGAATGATGACATCCTTATTCAACAGGCTGTCTGGTTGGGATTGGAGATGAGTTTGGTGTCATCCCTGTAAGCACTCCATAAGTCCTTGCAAGCAATTGTCTGAGTCAGGAGAGGGTCTCATCCTCTTGACTCCTGAATTCTTCTCCACTCTGGTGCTGACCACTCATTATCAAATGGCTCTCAGGACAAAGACCACAAACCACAGTGTGGCCTGTGGATGCCATCAGGGTCAGGGCCCTGCTACCTCTGTAGGCTCATCTCAGCTCACATGCTGCCTGACTTCCTCCCTGTCTGCTGCACTACCTCTCAGCTCCCTGTGCCCACCACAGTGCCTTTGCTTGTGCCACTCTGTCTTGCTTTCTCTCAGTTTCTTACTCATCCTTTATTTCATTTATGGATTGTCATTTTTTAAGGGCTACTTTTGCTGACCTCCTTGATTAGGTAAATTTCCTCTCTATTGTTTCTTTTGCATTTCCATAGCACTTAATGTGGCTGTTAATTAATATTTATTTTCAGCATTCCTCCTTATCCACAGAGAACATGTCCCAAGACCCCAGTAGATGCTTGAATCCTTAAGACAGTACCAAACCCTATATATTCTATATTTTTTCCTATACATACAGAACTATGATAAAGTTTAATTTATAAATTAGGCACAGTAATAAGTTAATAACAAAATAAAACAACTATAACAATATACTGTAATAAAATTTAAGTGACTGTGGTCTCTTTCTCTCAAAATCTTACTGTACTTACTCTTCTTGTGATGATATGAGATGATACACTGCCTACGTGATAAGATGAAGTGCAGTGCACAGAGTGGCATGCAGTGTAAAACTTATGGCTTGTTTGTTTCTGAAATTTTCCCTGTAGTATTTTTCAGACCGTGGTTGACTGTGGGTAACTGAAACCACAGAAGGTGAAACTGTGAATCGGGAAGGACTACTACATAGGGTCTCTTAAGTCAGTGTCTCCTACTGGAACTATGTGTGATGTTTGATTTTGTTTGTGGTCCTTTGGTTTACTAATCACTATATCCCCAGCACACACAAGAGCCTGATTCAGTTTTTGGTTTTGTCTTGGTTTACTGGCCAGATTTGAATGAAGTTAGCAATCTTGCCTAAGTGTGTCAGCATGCATTAGGTCCTCAAAACACCCAGCATCAAGGAGGACATTTAATTCAGATTCTCTCTGCCCCTCCAACTTCAACAAGCAGGAAGCACAGTAGGTTACATGACCTTTGATCAGAAATGCCCAGCTGTCCGTGTGTCATGCTGACAAATTTCAGCCAGATGTTGGGTGTGGGTCCCTACCATTATTCCTTAAAGTTGTTTGTGTCATCCCAAAAAGGTTTTCTTGTTCAAACTGGTGATCAAGATGCAAAATGTTTTTTGCTGAAATCACCACTCCTGGATGCTACGAGGTGAACACTGAGTTCTGTGACAGGCAAGTTCAGTGTCACAGGAAGACATTGTTCCAATGTAGCTCATACTGAGAGGAGAAATTTGAACAGAAACCATCATCCTCTGGGCTTTGTTGACTGGCCTTCATTTTTGGTTTTGTTGCATTTTACTTACTTTAATTTCTAAATCTTTAAAACTTCTGCTTTTACCAATAAGTAACATCATACCCATATTTAAAGCAGAGATGAATAAAATCTGATTCTCTAGGGTTTTGTATGAGTCTGGTTTATGAGGTGTATGTCTTGGGAAAGACATTTCACTTCACTGATCCGCAGAACCTTGGTTTCTCCATAGAATCACAAGTCGCACCACGTTTGCCAACTCCTTAGAACTGTACAAAGGACTAGATGTCAGGCATCACTTAACTGTGTTTCCCTTTATTCATTCCTTCATCCTATTATTTAGTCATCTCTGTACCAGGCAGTGTGCTAAATGCTGGGAATTTAGTGTTGAACAAAAATAGCTATGGAACCTGCACCCACAGAGCTTATGGTCTAGATGGAGCAGAAAAGCATTAATCAAACAGCAATGCAAATATAAAACTGTTGTTAACATTTGCATTTTAAAGCAAAGGTATATGGTGCTTTAAGAACACAGTGAGGGCAGAGTGACTCTCAATCAACTAACCAGAGGAAAAGACCCACCAAAGAGAAGCTGAAATACAACCAGACAGATTAAACAAACAACATAAAGGGCAACACAGATGAAGATCCAAGATGGCGGAGGAGTAAGTGGAAGCTACACTAACCTCCTCCCAGGAACAGTCTGGATTTACAACTTAATTTTGGAGAAATCATCTGGAATAACCAAACAAACACTAGCTGGGAAGAAGTCTTATAGCCACGGAGAGACAAAAAAAGGCCTCTACATCACAATGTGACCAGTAGGGAGTGTGGAGACGCGGAAGGGCCGACTGGGCTCACACGGGTGGCAGCTGAAGGGACTGAGAAACAGCTCAGCAGCCAGGGGTTCCCCTTGAGAAGGGCAGGGTCTAAACCCCCAGCTGGGCTTCCCAGCCTAAAGCAACAGAGTAGAAAGCAAAATAGTATCCAGCTGTGAAAAGCAAAAAGCCACAGGGTTTCTTGCTAGTCGGAGAGAAACAGTGAAAGAAAAAGAGCTCTTAAGTGGATCACATACAAAAATATTTTGGCCCCCACTTACCCAGGGCTCAAGCAGAGGGAAGGCAGAGAGGATTAGAGACGCTTCGGGAGAGTTTGGTGTGGTGGCTTTGAGGGGAGAGCTGGGGAAGCGGCCGGCCGGGTCCCAGTGCTGACTCATCCCCACACTGCAGGCAGACCATTCCCCTCCAAGTGGTGTCAACCTGAGGGGAAGAAAAAGCCCCGCCTACAGGAATTAAGCTGCCACACCCATGGTCCTTACAGCTAATCCCAGATTGAATAGATTAACAACTAAAGAAGACAGACAAAAGCAGTAGATCCCTGGAAGTCTCCAACAGGCTGCCTAGGCCCAGACTGGTACAGGATCTGACGCCACCAGAGGCAGATCCAGGAAGTGCAGATCATTCTAAGCATCAACAAACAATAGGAGTCACAAAAATTGAGAGACAGAGAAACAACCACCCATCGAAAGGAAAGATAGAATCCTCAGAAAGAGTGCTAAATGAAATAGAGAGGAGCAAACTATCAGATATGGAATTCAAAATATGGATTACGGAGAAGCTGAATGAGCTCAGTGGAAACTACAAAGAACTCCAGGGAAACTACAAGGAACTCCAGAAAAACTATAAGGAACTTACTGAGAATTACACCAGCATGAAAAAGGACATAGAAGCTCTCAATAAGAGCCAGGAGGAAATGAATATGATCTCTGAATTGAAGAACACAGTAGAAGGAATTAAAAGCATGCTAGAGGAAGCAGAAGATTGGATCAGTGAGCTGGAGGACAACATAGACAAAAACTCTCAGACAGTGAAACAAAATGAAAAAAGACTGAACAAGACTGAAGAGGTTCTAAGACAGCGGCAGGATAACATGAAACATAATAATACCCATATCATAGGAATTCCAGAAGGAGAAGAAGAAGAGCAAGGGATAGAAAACCTCTTGGAAAAACTAATGACAGAAAACTTCCCTCACATGAGGAGAGAAAGAATCATGCAAGTCCAGGAAGCACAGAGGGTCCAATGAAGATGAACCCCAACAGGCCCACTTCAAGACACATCATAATTAAAATGGCAACATTCAAAGACAAAGAGAGAATCCAAAAAGCAGCAAGAGAAAAACAACTAATAACATACAAGGAAGCTCCAATAAGACTATCATCATATTTCTCAGCAGAAACACTACATGCCAGAAGGGAATGGCAAAAAATATCCAAGCAATGAAAAGCAAAGGCCTACAACCAAGAATACTCTACCCAGCAAGGCTCTTATCCAAAATGGAAGGTGAAATAAGGAGTTTCCAAGACAAAAGAATACATCTCCACCAAACCAGCATTGCAAGAGATGCTAAAGGGTCTGCTTTAAGAACATAAAGAAACAGAGAGAGACAGAGAGGAACATGAGTACAAAGGGGGAAAATGACAATGAATAAGTAATTATCGGTAATAACCTTAAATGTAAATGGATTAAATGCTCCAATCAAAAGACATAGGGTAGCTGAATGGATTCAAAAGCATGACCAACATATATGCTGTCTACAAGAGACTCACCTTAGAACAAAAGATCTACACAGACTGAAAGTCAAGGGATAGAAAAAAGTATTTCAAGCAAATGGACATGAAAAAGAAAGCCGGGGTAGCAATACTTATATCAGACAAAACAGATTTCACAGCAAAGGCCATAAAAAGAGACAAAGAAGGACATTTCATAATACTTAAGGGAAAAGTCCATCAAAAATATATAACCCTTATAAATATATATGCACCCTACTTAGGAGCACCCAAATATATAAGGAAAATTTTGAAAGACTCTAAGAAAGATATAGACAGCAACACACTCATAGTAGGGCACTTTAACACCCCATTGTCAACAATGGACAGATCTTCAAAGCAAAGAAACACCAAAGATATTGAGGCACTGAACAACACTCTAGATCAAATGGACTTAGCCGATATATATAGAAGTTTTCACCCCAAAGAAGAAAAATATACATTCTTTTGAAGTGCACATGGAACATTTTCAAAGATAGACCACATGGTAGGACACAAAACAAGCCTCAACAAATTCAAGAAAATTGAAATTATATCTAGCATCTTCTCAGATCACAATGGCTTAAAATTGGAAATCAACCTCAAGGAAAATACTCAAAAACATTCAAACTCATGGAGAATGAATAACATGTTATTAAATAATGAATGGGTTAACAATGACATCAAAGAAGAAATCAAAAAGTTTCTGGAAACTAATGATAATGAACACACAACAACCCAAAACCTATAGGATAGAGCAAAAGCAGTCCTGAGAGGAAAGTTCATAGCAATACAGGCCTACCTTAAAAAGCTAGAAGAATCTCTAATAAAAAATTTAACCCTACAGCTACCAGAACTAGAGGAAGAACAACAAGCAAAGTCCAGATCAAGTAGAAGGGAGGAAATCATCAAGATCAGAGCACAATTAAATGACATAGAGACTAAACTAACAATTCAAAAGATTAACATAAGTAGGAGCTGGTTCTTTGAAAAGATAAACAAAACTGACAAGCCTTTAACCAGACTCATCAAGAAAAAAAGAGAGAGGACCCAAATAAATAAAATGAGAAATGAAAGAGGAGAAATCACAACTGATACCACAGAAATACAAAGAATTGTAAGAAATTATTATGAACAACTGTATGGCAAGAAATTTGACAACCTAGAGGAAATGGGCAAATTCCTGGAAACTTATAGTCTTCCCAAACTGAATCAAGAAGAAGCAGAAAGCCTGAATAGACCAATAACAGCTAGTGAAATTGAAGCAGTAATCAAAAAACTCCCACCACGCAAAAGCCTTGGACCGGATGACTTCACAGGTGAATTCTACAAAACATTTAGAAAAGAACTAACTCCTATCCTCCTCAGGCTATTCCAAAATATCCAAGAAGAGGTAAGACTCCCAAACTCGTTCTATGAAGCCAGTATAACCCTAATTCCAAAACCAGGTCAAGACACAAAAAACAAAGAAAACTACAGGCCAATATCACTGATGAACATAGATGCTAAAATCCTCAACAAAATATTGGCAAACCGGATCCAGCAACACATTAGAAAGATCATACACCATGATCAAGTGGGATTCATCCCAGGGATGCAAGGATGGTTTAATATTCACAAATCAATAAACATAATACACCACATAAACAAAATGAAAGACAAAAATCACATGATCATATCAACAGATATCAAAAAAGCATTTGATAAAGTACAGCACCCATTTATGATGAAAACTCTCAGCAAAATGGGAATAGAGGGAGCATACCTCAACATAATAAAGGCCATATACGAGAAACCTGAAGCCAACATCATACTCAATGGGCAAAAATTGAGAGCATTCCCTCTGAGGTCAGGAACAAGACAAGGATGTCCACTCTCTCCACTCCTATTCAACATAGTCTTGGAAGTTCTAGCCACAGCAATCAGACAAGAAAGAGAAATAAAAGGTATCCAAATTGGAAAAGAGGAAGTAAAACTGTCATCAATTGCAGATGACATGATAGTGTACATAGAAAACCCTATAAACGCCACAAAAAAACTACTCAACCTAATAAGTGAATTTGGCAAAAGAGCAGGGTACAAAGTCAATATTCAGAAAGCGAAGGCATTTCTGTACACCAACAATAAAATCTCAAAGATAGAAACTGAAAGAAAAATTCAACTTACTATAGGAACAAGAAAAATAAAGTACCTAGGAATAAACTTAACCAAGGAGGTAAAAGACCTGTACTCAGAAAACTACATAACATTGAAGAAAGAAATTAAAGAAGATACAAATAAATGGAAGCATATACCATGCTCATAGATGGGAAGAAGCAACATCATTAAAATGTCCATACTACCCAAAGCAATTTATAGAATCAATGCAATCCCTATTAAAATACCAATGACATTTTTCACAGACCTAGAATAAATACTTCAAAAATTTATATGGAACCAAAAAAGAGCCCGAATAGCCACAGCAATTTTGAGGAAGAACAACACAGTAGGAGGAATCACAATACCTGATATCAAACTATACTACAAGGCCACGGTAATCAAAACAGTCTGGTACTGGCATAAGAACAGACATATAGATCAATGGAACAGAATAGAGAGCCCAGAAATAAACCCAGGTCTATATGGTCAACTAATATTTGACAAAGGGGGAAGGAACATCAAATGGAGTGAAAAGAGACTCTTCAACAAATGGCGTTGGTAGAACTGGACAGGGGCATGCAAAAAAAATGAAATTGGACCACCAACTTACACCATACACCAGAATAAACACAAAATGGATCAAAGACTTAAATGTAAGCCTTGACACTATAAAAGTCCTAGAGGAAAAAATAGGCAGGAAAATTTCAGATATCCCACGTGGCAACTTTTTCACTGATATATCTCCTAAGGCAAGGGAAATAAAGGAAAGAATAAACAAATGGGACTACATCAAACTGAAAAGTTTCTGCTCAGCTAAAGAAAACATCAGCAAGATGAAAAGGGAACCAACCATATGGGAAAATATATTTGCCAATGATATCTCAGACAAGGGATTGATCTCCAAAATATACAAAGAACTCAATGACTCAACACCAAGAAGACAGACAACCCAATTAAAAAATGGTCAAAGGATCTGAACAAACACTCTCCAAAGAGGACATACAGAGGGTCCATAGACATATGAAAGAATGCTCAACATCACTAGCCTTCAGAGAGATGCAAATAAAAACCACAATGAGATACCACCTCACACCACTCAGAATGGCCATCATCAACAAATCAATAAACAACTTGTGCTGGGGAGGATGCAGAGAAATGGGAACCCTGGTGCATTGCTGGTGGGAATGCAGACTGGTGCAGACACTATGGAAAACTGTTTGGAATTTCCTCAAAAAACTAAAAATGGAACTGCCTTTTGAACCAGCAATTCCATTGCTAGGATTATATCCAAAAAATCCTGAAACACCAATTCAAAAGAACCTATGCACCCCTATGTTCATAGCAGCACTATTTACAATAGCCACGTGCTGGAAACAACCTAAGTGCCCATCTGTAGATGAGTGGATCAAAAAACTGTGGTACATTTACACAATGGAGTTCTATGTAGCAGAAAGAAAGAAGGAACTTCTACCATTTGCAACAACATGCATGGAACTAGAGAGAATTATGCTTAGTGAAATAAGCCAGGCAATGAAGAAAAAAAAAAATACCTTATGCTGTCACCTATTACAGGAAACTAATGAACAATACAAACAAATGAGCAAAATTGAACCAGAGTTATGTAAACAAGGAGTAGACTAACAGTAACAAGGCAGGAGGGAGAGAAGGGGGTAAGAAGGGAAAGGGTCTAGTCAAAGAACATGTATAAATGATCCACAGACATGGACAACTGAGTGGGGACTAAATGTTGGAGAAGGAGGGGACAGGGTGCAGGGAAGAAAGAGGGGGGAAAAAGTGGGACAACTGTAATGGAAACACAAAAAAATAATTTTTAGTGGGGGAAAAGTCAAAATATGAAGACTGGAAATGCCAGTTCAGTGAATATTAGAAGAACAAGGATTTTCCTTCACACTGTATATTTTTCTCCCTATCTGATCCCTCCAGAGTTTGGCATTCTAAAAAAGTAAGTAATGACATAAGTTTCTTTGCATAAAACTAATAAGACCAGTTGCTAATAGAGGTTTTGTTTTTTTTTTACCAAGACGGTGACTGTAATGTCATGCCTAAAGGAGACATGCTTGGGCTCTGGTTGTTACTAAAAAGCCCTTAGGAACTGGGAATGACTTTCAAAGGTAATAAAAGTCCACGAGATAAAAGGCCTGGTACCGTGGTTGGTTGTGCGGTCCACAGCAATCTTTCCAGGGAAGGAATGAAGGTTGTTTTCCTGAAAGATGGCTAGAAGGGACCTTAAGGCACAATGGAAAACCAGAAGGACTTGGAAAAGACAGGTGTTTACAGGCAAGGCTGAATGCCAGGTATGTGGCTCAGCTTCTGTACCCTGAAGGGCAGACTGAAGGTCACCCTCAATGTTCCTTGGGTAAGTTCCAGCAAAGCAGAACTAAAGATCATAAGTGATCATTTTCTGCTCTTGTTGCGTTTATGCAAATGAACAGGATAAATTAAAAATGGACTTAATGCAGTCCCTTTAATGACAAGGAGGGTAATCTTAGGGAGAAAAATCATTATTCAAGGAAAATCACAATGATCAGTGGTAGACTATAAAGCAGTACAGCTAACTATTTTTAAAGTTTCTTTTCATTTAAAATGTTTTCACTTGAGAGTTAAACTATGTCTTTGGTATCATCAAAGATATTTAAGTTACAGGCAAGAAGAATGTCAAATGCCTTACAACTGGATTTCTTTCCAATAAGACAGTCTTACAGATTTAGAGACTTGTTTGTGGGTTATGTTACATAAATTAACATGTGTTTTCTGTTTTCAAAGGGCATAAGCCTACGATCTCATTACCTGAGTGATTTTCTGTATGTATAGGCCTCACTTAATCCTGTCTGCAGTGCTGCCTCCTGAGACTCAACCGTTTGATTGAACTAAGTGGCTGGGTTGGTGAAGAATGGCGTGGTCTGTGGGCTTCACTTTAAAACTGGTTTCTCTTTTCTATTCTAATGGTTTGGACCGAAAGGGCCCAAAGGTCTGAGAGGGGGGAAACCTAAACTATTTCCCTCAGCCCAAACTAAGTATAATGGGCAACAGGGTTTTGGACAGGCAAGATGTGCCTGGCACACCTTCCTCCAAAGAAACCCTTTTTTCCCCCTAATGTGGAACATTGAAAAATTAATCCCTGGCTTTTGTCATCTAGTGGTTATGGATTGAATGATGTCTTTTAACCCTTTTGCCAAATCTGTTGCCCCCAGAATACAACAAGGATGCCAGCCTGTTAAACCAAGCATGCCATTGTCCGGGGACAGCCAACTGACCTGGAGTCTGTACGATCCTTCCCCATGTGGGAAGGCCACCCTCCCCTCCACACCCCCACTATTATTAGGGGTTTCTGGACCCAAGGGTAGGTAGGACGACGACCATGTCCAGCTTGAAGCAGCTAGAGGAGCTTGAGACCTTCGTCCATTGTCCTTTATAAGATTATAAAGGATCTTAATATCTGAGAGGGAGGGATTGTTATTTTTTATTGTTAAAATAATTAATTAATCATTTATTTATTAAAAAAAAAAAGAACACAGTGAACTTTCAGCCAAGATGGAGGTGTAGACAGACAACTGCATCTCCCTCTACAACTAAGTAGGAATACAACTACCTCAAAACTAGAAACAATCAGAAGTTCCAAAAAAATCAAACTGCATGAAAGTCCAGCAAACAAAGATAAAGAAGAAATACTCACCCACAAAGGTAGGAGGGGCAGAGGCAGGGTGGAGAGAATGCTGTATAGCGGTGGCAGCAGCCGGCAGGCAGAAAGCTCAGTCACAGATTTTAAAAAGTCAGGAGGGACACCTGGGGAGCATTCCCAGCTCCTCACTGGACCTAGCAGCTCACGGTCCCAGCACCCGGGAAAATCAAGCCTCATTGCTTCTGACTGTGCAGACCAGTGGGGTTTGGGGGCGAATGAAGAAACTGCTGGTCTCTCAACAGAGTCTGCTTGTTTAAAGGGCCCCCATGGTCCTAGAACATCCGCAGACCCACCCACTCTGGGAACGACAGCCAAGGCAGCAGCTAGAGGGGAACCAGTCCGGTGCGGAAGTGGGAGAGGTGCTTGGAAAATGGACAAGTGCTGGGCAGGCAACACTGTTCTCTCTCGGACCCCTCCCCCACATACAATGCCACAACGTGGTGAAACACGTCGCCCTGTACTGACAAATCCCTAAGGCTCCGCCCCTTGAAATGTAACAGAAGCAACAGCTCTGCCTGGGGTGCGGAGGCAAACAAACACAGGAGCCTGTCAGAATGAGGAGAAAGAATTATGGCCCAAAGGGGAAATGGATCAAGGTTCCAGGGGGAGAACTAAGTTATGAGGAGATAACCAACCTAACAGATGAGGAGATAGACAAACTAACAGATGCAGAATTCAAAACACTGGTGATAAAGATGCTCACAGGCTTGACAGATATGCTTGAGTATGGCAAACGCATAAGGGAAGAAGTGAAGGCTATGCTAAGTGAAACGAAGGAAAATCCACACAAAACCAATGGTGAAAGGAAGGAAACCAGGGTTCAAATCAATGACTTGGAACATAAGAAAGAAAAAAAAAAAAAAACAGTCAACCAGTGCAGAATGAGGAAGCAAAAATTGAAAAAAATGAGGAAAACTTCCCAAATTTTATGAAGGAGATGGACATACAGGTCCAGAAAGCATGGAGGGTCCCGGGCAAGCTGGACCCAGAAGGGTCCACACCAGGATGCATCATGAGTGAGACACTGAAGGTGAAAGAGAAAGACAGAGTCCTGGGGGCAGCAAAAGAGAGGCGAAGAGTTGCTTGCAGGCGGGTGCCTATAGGACTATCAGCTGATTTCTCAGAGGACACTTTGCAGACAGGAAGGGACTGGCAAGAAGTATTCAATGTGATGAAAGGCAACATGCAACCAGGATTACTCTATCCAGCAAAGCCATCATTTGAAATGGAAGGGCAGATGAAGTGCTTCCCAGACAAGGTGAAGCTAAAGGAGTTCATCATCACCAAGCCATTATCATATGAAATGTCAAAAGGACTTACTTAAGAAAAAGAAGATCAAAACTATGAACACTAAGATGACAACAAACACACAAGTATCAACAACTAAATCTAAAAAACAAAAACAAAATCCAACTAAACAAACCAGAATAGGAAGTGAATTATAGGTATGGGGATCATTTGGAGGGTTATCAGCTGGGGGGTGGGTGGTGCAGGGATTAAGAAGCATAATTGGTTGGTACAAAAGAGACAGGGGGCAGTTAAGAATAATATAGGAAAGGGCGAAGCCAAAGAACTTATATGCACGACCCATGGACATGAACTAAGGGGGGTTGGGATTGCTGGAGGGAAGGGGGGTACTGGACAGAGGGGAGCAAAGGGGAAAAAGTTGGAACTACTTTAACAACATAATCAATAAAATACTTAAAAAAAAGAAGAGTGAAGAAAACTGAATAACCTAGATAGTCAGAAATTCTTCTGAGGAAGGGATGCTGGGATATGAGTGACCTAAGCAGACAGGAGAGGAAAGAGTGCCCCTTGTGAAGAGGGAGCTTCACATGCAAAGACAAGAGTGAGGGTCTGAAAGAAAGCCATTGGGATGAGGGTGTGAGAGAGCTGTTTTCTGCTTATAAAAACATATTTTTTATCTTTCATACAGAAAAACCAGCCTATTACCCTTCTCTCACCTCTCAATTGCCCCAAAATCTTTTCTATTTAATCTCTTCCAATAATGTATTGGCTCTTAATCAGAGAAAATGTGCTAATTACTTTATTAGCACTGTTTTGCTTCTTTGTGACCACAAAATGTTTTTAACTTCCTCCAACATGGGAATACCCTTGACCTGTCACTCCAGCCCTGGGTGCTCCCTGCCTTGGCTTATTCTCAGCCAGGAGTAAGAAGACTACCTGGCACAAGACCTAGTTTTACTCATGGGGAAGTTGAGTGAAGGAACCTGCCCACAATGGTCAGCTCACAAACGGTGGATCCAGGAGGGACCCACAAGCCCGGGGCTGCTTTTGTTGCATGACCACCACCACATGCCTCATGGGCCACCCAAGAAGGAATGTTGCTTTTCACCTCTAAAAATATTCCTCGGCATTTGGGTCCAAATACTGTGATTTCCTTTAAGAGACCTTTTTCATTTCTCCCCTTTGAAATCCCAATTCACCTTGAAAGAGATTATCAGGAACAAAATTTCAATCCATAGTTGTGCTCTGTTTATAATGAGCAGCCAGAACAGCAAAAGTAAAATATAAACCCCAAAAGGCAGTTTCCCAGAGAAAAGGAAATTACTATAATTATGCAATCACATCATGCCTAGAGAGAGGGGATGAGAATTCCCAAACAAGGGAAGCAGGTAAGGAATGGGGCAATCTCAACTCTTCATTCATTGGGTGATTTCTCAAGCAAAATGATGACCAATGACAACTCTGAAGGGCGAGGTGGCTCAGAGAGGTATTCCCTGGGCCTCTCTGAACCTCACCTGAGGACCATTCTGTAGACATGGAGAACATCACCTCAACCTCTTTCTGAAGGCTTCTAGCAACCACATTCTTAGGGTTCCATTCAGTCACATGTGTCACCTCGTGAGCATCACCTGCCAACGAAGATCCTCCTCAGAGAACAATTTGACTCAGTTTTCATCTTTATGGTGTGTGCTTCTCTAGGTTATACTGGGAAGGAGGAATAGTGATAAAGTGCATTAGGATCCCCACACTGCCATTTCTAAGGTGGGTCACTTTGAGCAAACTGCTTAACATCTCTGTGTCCTGGTTTCCTCCTCTATAAATGGAGATGACAATTAAACCTTCCATGTAAAAGACTATGAGGATTAAAGGTATCAATGATGTAAAAGCACTTAGCATACGAAGAACTCCCAATATAGTTAGTTGCTACTGTAATTGCCATCATAGGCCATCTAGTCCACCCTGAACTGCTACCACATCCATCCTCCTTGAATGCTGACTTGCCACAAAGTCATGGCTCCCCACATTGGGCAGTGTTGGGCCTCTAAACTCATCTCTGTTGGCACACGAGACTGTTAGTTGCTGAGGTTATTATTGACTACCCCTTATATGTATGAAAGATTCCACACATACTTACATATACATGCACACAACACACAGAGAGATACACACAACACACACAAGTTCACTCCCACTGTCCTATTTTTACCTATAGTCTTCTGGGGCCTTAGCCCCATAGATTTTATATGTACAGTGGACTCAAGGTTTGGCACAGGAATCTATATTTTTAAAGCAGAGTCTGAATCACCAGTTCCTCAAATTCCCTAAGACAGACCCCATGGGATGGAAGCATCTTGCCCAAACAACTATCAAGAATTAGAGTGAGCTGGGGAAAGAATATTTGCTAATATACCATGTACTAGGCATCCACTGCATATCTTAACTTTTAAACTAGATTGCAAGCTGCTTGAGGGCAGAAATTAGAACTTGAATAGCTTCATACTTCCACCTTTCCCCAAGTCACATGTGCTCAATAAATAGTTAAAGTGTCCCAACAGATTATAAATTCCATAAGAGCATGGTCTTGCAGTGTTGTATTATCTGTGTGGGCATACAAGAGGTGTTCAATAAATATTTGTTGAATGAATTAATATTGAATATAGAGCTGTTATGTAAAACCCAGAAAAAGAGAATTGGTGTTACTTTATGTTGACTCACAAATATTTATCTTATGCCTCTCAGCACACATTTTCATCTTCCCATGAATCCACTGAACACTGGTGTGGTCTGTCTCTGTGCTGTCCCATAAGCATTCGTTTCCAGTCAAATGTTCAGTTTTGAGCATCACAAGGATGAGTAGCCATCTGGGCCAGAGGAATAGGCTAGATTTGCACTCATCTGCTGCAATGCCTTGAAATCTGCCTCAAATTGTTCACAGCCCTTTTGAAAATATCTTCTCCAACCTCCTAAGATACAAAAAGGCTACCTTCACTTGCCCAACCCCACCCACCCACCAGCTCTCAAAGTAATGAAAAGCAAAAACCTACCACCACGATTACTCTATCCAGTGAACCTGTCATTCAGAATAGAAGGGCAGAGAAAGTGCTTCCAGGACAAAGTAAAACTGAAGGAGTTCACCAGATTCAAACCACTGTTATATGAAATGTTAAAGGGACTTGTTTAGGAGAAACAGGATCAAACCTATGGACATTAAAATGAAAACTGTATCACAACAACTAACAACAGAAGCTAGGGAACCAAAACAAAGGCAAACTAAGGAGGCAATGAGAGTGGGAAAAGAATTATAGGTATGGGGAACATTATTGGGGGAGGTCAGTGGGGAGGGGGAAGGGGAAAAGGGAGGGAGATAATGCAGGAATTAAGCATAGTAGGAGGGAGTGGAGTACACAGGAAGATGTTGAGAAGAACTATGTGCACAACCAATGGGCATGGACCAAGGGGTGGGACAACTTGAGGGAGGGGGTCACTGGGTGGAGGGGAACAAAGGGAAAAGAAATTGGGACAACTGTAATAGCAAAATCAGTAAAGCTTTTTTTTTTTTTTAAGTTGACGTGATAGAGGAAAACTGGCATCAGTTTTGGATTCAGATGCCAAAAGTTAGTCAAAAACAAGTGCCAGATCTAACTCAATAAAAATTGTGTTCCCCTGTGTTATTAATTGTATGACCTGGGCCCAACATATAACTTTCTTGGTCTCAATTTTTTTGTTTGTAAACTAGAGATAATAACATCTACCATTCAAATGAGTTATTGTTTTCATTTTCATGAGATAATGAATGCAAAATGCTCAGCACTATAATGCCTGATATATAGTAAACACCCAACAGCTAAAAACACTTGTTCATATGCTCATTTATTTAATGGCCCTTCTTTAAGCCTCTACAATGTACCAGGAACCACTGTCTCACTGAAGCTCTAGCCCATGAGGAAGACATTCCAAGCTTGAATCACCAGGTGTCATTCAGATGTCAATAAGCAGTCATAATCCAATAGGAAGCCCATCTTCCAGGCTGAGAACTCATCTAATGATATGGGCTCATTGGTAGAATGCAGAAGCAAATACTCGATACCATGGCTGAACCCAAAAAAATTATGCTAAGCAAAGAAAACCAGCCACAAAAAGAATGCACACTATACAATTCCATTTATAATATAACATGACAGAAATTTTATATGCAGTTCAAAAATGGGCACAACTACTCTATGGTGATTAAATTCAAAATAGTAGTCATCTTGGGAGCAAAAGAGAACTTTCTGGCACACTGAAAATTTTTTCAAAATTTATATGATTAAATTGGACTCATCTGCATAATCCAAGATGATCTCTCCAACTCAAGGTCACAACTAAAAAGTCTTTTTTTGCCATGTTAAGTAACATATTCACAGATTCCAGAGATTATGACATGGACATCTTTGGAAAACCATTATCCTATCTACCACACATGATATTACTTAGCACAATGCCTTGCTTATACGTGCCAAAGAACAGTTAGTTGCTATGATATTACTATTCTTATTATTACAGAAGATTCAAAGAAGAAGGAAATGATAGTGCCTCTGGGGCCAGCAGGCATGCAAATCCGAACGAAATAAAATGTAGATCCTGAGGATGCTCAGGTCTTAAAAAAATGCTCCAAAAAATGAAATAAATCGAGAATTGGTTCCCATTTGAACAAAAGTTTCAAATAATATCAGACTTTCTCATTAAATACTACTATTCATTGTATAGTTAGATGCTGGCAGAACAAACACTGCCAAGTATTTCAGCATTTCCACACCAATGGCTAGAATAGATTCCTGTCCTAACCTTCAGTGCCATATCAACCAGCTGGTCTGGTCTGACTCATAAATGGCTATTGCCTGGTGGTGGGTGACAAGAGCTCTGTAAACCATTTACAAAGAACTCCTAGCAACTGGTGGGGTAGAACCAAAAATGCTCCCAAAAGTTGCCTCAACTTCATTCAAAGTTGTGTGGCTAGAAAGCCAGAAAATTGATCACAAAGCATATTGTGCTGGGCCATGGAATAGAAGCTCTTTGGGTGGCTAGTAAACTTTCTCCCCTCATATTAACCAGACATTGCAATAGATTCTGACACTGCTTAACAATCTCTCACACACTTGTTGCAACTACCGGCTCCATGAGAGGAAGGACCATGCCTGGAAGTCAACAGAGCACCTCCCATGCCTAGGTCAGTGTCTGGCACAGTCAGGACCCAATAAAAAGTGTTGAATTAAAGAATGAATGGATGAGGTTTTAGAAGGAAAGACATGCATGCAGCTTTGAAAGGGCAGAGAGAGAGCCATGAGTGATCCAGTGCAACACGGCACATGTTTTCCTGGGCTACCATACGGAGGCTGATGACATCGTACCCCAGATCCTGAAGGAGACTTCTGACAGATAAGGGATGGGGAACTTCTGGGCATGTTTTTGGCTTCTAGCCTTTTGGGAAGCAAAGGAAGCGCTGGGTCCTGTGGGAGAGCAGGGCTCTGAGCTGAAGTGCTCACTGTCCTCCTCAGGTTGGAATATTGTAAATAAAGACCTTTCTTCCTCAACATTAATTGTTGGGTTTTGTAGCAAGGTGACACATGAAAGGACCCCCTTTCACTCTGTAACAAGCCTGCATGATGCTCTGTGGGCCCTCCACTGAGCAGTTCTGACTGTGGTTCTGGGGGTGCTCTGTAGGCAGGGCTGAAGGGTCTGGCCAGTTGGAGGGGGAGTGCCACTACATATTTTATAATTTTATAATTTTCAAGTAATGGAATTTTGATTGATCTTTTACTTTTTAGCAGTTTTTTTCCCCTTAGTATTTTAAAATAAAAAGTAGCAAGCCTGGCAGTTATAATTCATCTGAAATAGAATTTAAACTGCTAATTTCTTCAAAGAGACTAAGTAAATAATCCTAATATGGTAGGCAGGTAGACAGACCTGAGCAGAGCAAGGATGATGGGCCAGGTACAGAAGGTCATCAGGGTGGAAAGCCCTGGGTGCCTACCAGCAAACAAAACTGGGAAAACAAAGACTTTGCCTCCAGGGTAACCTTTCCTGCCCTAGCACATCACTGGTCATGCAGTTTAGGTCCCCTGACCTTTCCTATCGCTGGTCCTGCGGTTTGGCCCCTCCTCTGGCCTTTCCTCCCTGGGTATGTTGCTAGTCATGCAGGTTAGAACCCCTTAGAGGAGGGACCAACAAGGGGGTGCTGGAGAATAGCTCTTAAACATTAAGCCCCCAGGACAATGAGGTTCTGACTCACAACAAATACATCCAGGCCTTAGTTGTGTTTCAGCTCCAGACCCAGACAAACAGAAAGGGAAAAAAAAAAAAAAGAATTAATGGATGGATAGAGAATCACTGATGGGAAGATGAGCAAACCAGTATCACAACCAAGAGTGGTATTTAGATTCCAAAGCAGCGCTGGGAATCTATGGCCCATGGGCTAGATCTACCATGCAGTCTAGTTTATATGGCCCCAAAACACAGACACACCCATTCTTGAATGTATTCCTGTTTTTCAGCTCCAACAACAGAGCATGTGGCCTCTTTGTCTGCCAAGCCTAAAACACTTACAATATATTATGCTAGCTCATCAGAATAATCTTGGGATCTTTTATATGCAGCTTCCTAGGCCCAGGATCTGAATTTTAACTAGTTTCCCAAAGTCTGAGATTCCTTGCACCAAAAGGGTATGATCTGATTTCACTAGGGCAAGGTTCTGAACATTTGGATTGAATTAGTAACACCAAACGGCTTGTTAAAAAACAGACTGACAGGCTCTGCCCCCACAGTTTCTGATTCAGCAGGACGTACATGAGAATGTGCACCTTTTGGTCCTGTTCCTAAGGGATGCTGATGCTGCTGGTTCAGTGACCATGCCTGAGAGCCACTCACTGCATGGGGCTACCCAATGCCAATCACCAGTTTAAAGTCACTTGTGTTTCACGTGTTAGCAGTTGATTCTGGGATGAGTAGGGGTAAATCTGGGGTAGATTCTTCATGCAACTCTGTGGCAATAAAGAATACAAACTATGCATGGACTAGAAGGCTGAGGCAGCAAACTGACTGAGAGGAAGACACTCAGTGGCTGTGACTAAAATACAGTTTCATACAGTGTTTCATCACTCACAAAGTTGATACTCATCTACTATCTCATTTAAACTCCAGAACAACATTGTGGGGAGGCATTAATCCTCATCCCCATTTTTCAGGAGAAAAAATGAGGCTCAGAGGGGTTAAAGATGGAGGTAGGTTCCTCCCCTCCAATCCATCCTCCTGTTTAATGATAATCTCTCTAAGCCTCATCTAGCTTCCTTCTTTCTTCTCTCTCCTTATCTACCACTCTCCCCCTCTATTGACTCTTTTACACTTGGCCTCAAACATGCCCAAGTCTCTCTCTTCCTAAAAATAAACTTTCTGTAGCACTGCCTCTTCTCCTAAATAACATGATCATTCACCTTCCCTTTTCTGCCAAACAGCAAGCAGTCCATGCTCTCCGATGTAATCACTTGTCTTCTCTTTGCCCAAAGAGTAGTCTGCTCTCCAGCTCCACATCCTCACCTCTCATTCACTTCTCAACTCACTACCCGCTGTTCTCAGTCCTCACCCCTCCACAGAAATTATTCTATAACAGTGCTGTCCAATAAAAATATAATGCAAGCCACATATATAATTTTACATTTTATCATACAGATAGGTGGAGTCAATTTTAATAAGGTATCTTATTCAACCCAATATACCCCAAATATCATTGTAATGTGCGATCACTATGAAAATGATTGAGATATTTTGCATTCTTTCTTGTTCATAGTAAATGTGAAATCCAATGTGAATTTTACATTTATAGCACACCTCAGCTCAGTCTAGCATTATTTCCACTGCCCAGTGGCCACATGTGGTCAGAGGCCATCCTGTTGGGCAGCATAGGTCTCTGTTCTCAAGATGGTATTTTAGATGTATTCCCCAAGCTCTTTTCAGAGCCAGGGTCAGTCTACTGCCTATTACCTCTCTTTTTTTCCTTCTCCACTCTCCTCCATTGCTTTCTGAGAAACTTTTCTACTGGTCCTTCTCATACCCCTGGTCATTCCTTCTTATTAGCAACTCTTCCTTCACTCACCTCTTAAGGAGCTGGTGTTCCTGAAGGTTCTGTTTTCTGTCTCTCGGTAGATCAGTTACTTGGAAATTTTATCCATTCTTTATGGTTTTAACTAAATGCTGATGGATCTCAAATCCACACTGTTAGGCCTGCCCATCCCACTTGGGTTTTATATCCAAATATCTGGGCATTCATGGAATCTTATTAACCAACCAAACTCAACAGACTCTAAAACTGACTTTATAATGCACCATCAGAACCTGCTCAGTGAATGACACACCAGTCCATGGGAGATCCAAACCAGAAACCTTAGAGCAGTAGTTGTCAATAGGAGGTGATTATGCCCCACCAGGAGTCATTTGGTAATGTTTGGACACATCTTTAATTGTCTAGGGAAAGGGTGTCACTGGCATCTAATGGGTAAAGATCAGGGATGCTGCTGAACACCCTACAATACACAAGAAAACTCCCCACAACAAATAATTATCCAGTGAAACTGGATCCTTATCTAACACTGTACACAAAAATCAACTCAAAATAGATTAAAGGCTTATGTACAAGACCTGAAACTGTAAAACTTGGAAAAGAAAACATAAAGGTGACACTTCATGACATTGGTCTTGGCAGTGAGTGGTTTCTTGGATATGACACAGAAGCAGAGGCAACAAAAAAAAAAAAAAAAAAAAAGACAAGTAGGACTCGATCAACTAAAAACCCTGGCAACAAAGGGGGGGGGGGTAAATTAAAAGACAACCTCCATGTGATGGAAGTACTACATATATCCGATAAAGGGTTAATTTCCAAAATATATTAAAATATCCTACAACTCAATAACAACAATAAATAACCCAATTTTTAAAAAATGAGCAGAGGACCTAACTAGACATTTCTCTAAAAAAAGACATTTCTCCACAGGTATATAAAAGGGTGCTCAACATCACTAATTATCAGGGAAATGAAAAGCAAAACCACAATGAGAGATCACCTCACCCCTCTAAAGATGGCTATTCTCATAAAAATGAAAGATAACAAATAATGAACAGTGTAGAGAATAGGGAATCCTCATTCACTGCAGGTGGGAATGTAAATTGGTAAAGCCGCTATGGAAACCAGTATGGAAGTTTTGCAAAAATATTTAAAATACACCGACCATATGATACAGAAATCCCACTTCTGAGGAATTGAACAAAGTTATTGAAATTAGGATCTCAGAGAGAGATCCTTACTTCCATATTCATTGCAGCATTATTTACAATAGCCAACATATATAAACAACCCAAATTTCCACCAAGAAATGAGTGGGTAAAGAAAATGTTGCATCATATACACACAATGAAATATTATTCTGCCTTTAAAAAGTAGAAAATGTTGCCATTTGTGACAACATGGATGAACCTGCAAGACTTTATGCTGAGTGAAATAAGCTAGATGAAAAAAGGACTATTACTGTATGGTACTGCTTAAATGAGAAATCTAAAATAGCCAAACTCACAAAAGCAGAGAGTAGACTGGTGGTTGCCAAGGGCTGAGGGAAGGAAATGAAATGGGAAGTTGGTGTTCAATGGGTATATTCACGTATGGCAAGATGAGTAAGTTCTAGAGATCTGCTGTAAAACACTGTGACTATAGTTAACAGTACTGTATTGTACATTTAAAAGCTTGAAAAGAGGGTAAATCTCTTGTTCAGTGTTCTTACCATAATAATAATAAAAGAACTACCCAACTCAAAATGTCAAGAGTTCCACTACTAAGAAACACTACTTCAAAGAACAGCCTGCAGACCCTAAACATTAGCATCACACAGAGCCTAATAGACATACATATTCTTGGACCCCACCCCCAACCTACTGAACTATAGTCTGTGAAGTGGGGCCCCAATCAGTGTTTTCATAAACTCTCCAGGTGATGTTTAAGCACATTAAAGTCTGTGAATCCTTGCTCTACGCAGAGACAACTTTAACGTCAACAACACCCATTTGAGTTCCTGTTCTGTGTCATGCATCAGAATAGATGATAGAAAAAAGAAAGCTCGAATTCAAAGTCTGAGTGAGCACATGACTTCATCCTTTCGAGTCCATTTCCTGGGCCTCTAGGTGAGTGATTTAACTCTGTTTGTTCCCTTTATTATGTTATTCCAGAGGAAAGAAACTTTTCAAGTTCATGGCCCAAAGCAACAAGTATATGACATACAAACTGCTTCTCGGTCCTGAAGCTTGGAGCTGACTTCTTTAAGTCTGAAACCAAGAAAGAGAGCAGTGCTTGGTACATTGCCCAGTAGAGAGAAATTGGGGTACAGACCAATGCAGGAATATCCTCAAACCTTGTCACCCTATTACACTCACGTTATATTTTAAAACATGAAAGAAAGTGCTCTTGAGATATGGGGATAAAGATATAAGCTGGATATAAGAAGGAAAACAAGCCTTGAAGATTTAGGTTCAGTCAGCTGCTGGTGAACTCTGGAAAGAACTAACTTAGAGGACAGACAAATCTGGAATCCAGTTTTTGTTCTGCCTTAACTGACTGTGAATTAAAATTAAAAGCCATTTAGTTCAAGAAATGTTTATTAAGCATCTCTGATGAGCTAGGCACTTGGGGACAAAATAAACAAAGCAGGCAAAGTCTTAACCTTGGGAAGACATGCTGATGAACTCTCAATGCGAGAGGCATTGAATGTATCAAATATGGTACCTTCCCCAGAGAAACTCAGACCAGTTGGTGAGGAAGACAAACAGGTCTTATAATTGCAGGACAATGTGATAAATAATAAAGTATGTACAGAAGGCCATGGAATAACATTGAGATGGAAAGTTCACTCACTCTGGGAGATAAAGGCTTTTATAAAAAGGCAAAGAGTTGTGCAGACAGATATTTGAGAGGTGCAAGGAAGGAAGGAAAGGGACAAGCTTGAAGCTATTTCAATACCAAGTGAGTAAATTGAAGATGACCATGCATTTTTTTTGCCAACCTCCCTATTGACAAGTGGGTTCTTTTTCCTCCTCTTGAATCTGGTTGGCCCCGTGACTATGTGACTAATAAAAAATATTCAACATAAAGAATTTCTGGATGGCTTAATGTGATTAATACACATGATTAACATTAAAAAGAGAGAGGGCGGGAAAACAAAATACTGAAAGATAATGGGTAAAAACTCCCAATCTTGGTGAAAGACCAAAATTTACAAATTCAAAAAACTGAGAGAACCCCGAACAGAATAAATGTGAGGAGAACCACACAAGGCACTGCACGGTCAAATTGATGAAAATTAAAAGCAAAAAAATCTTGAAATTAGCAAAGGAAAAATGACAGGAGATTATGATTCTAAACGTTCAGTCTTAAAGATCAGAAACTATATAGTCTAGAGTCCAGAAGACAGTGAAAACCATCTTTAAAGTGTTGGAAGAAAACTCCTAAACTCCATTTGGTGAAAATACCCCTCAAGAATGAAAGCAAACTGAAGACTTTTCAAATAAAAGAAAACAGAATTCATTGCCAGCTGACCAGGACTTCAAGAAATGCTAACCAAGTTCTTTAGGCTGAAGGGAAATTATATCGGAGGGAAATCCAAATTCTTTCCGGAACAAATGAAGAGTACTGAAAATGGCAAATATCTGAGAAGGTTTAAAAGACTATTTTTTCTTTTAATTTTAAAAAATACATACACATATGACTGTTTAAAGCAAAAATTCTTTCATTGTCTCCCATGATTTTAATGCACCTAGATGTGATACACATACAATGTGGGGTACAGGGGGATGAGGAAAGTACATGGGATGACACAGTGAAAGGTTCTACATCTTACGGAAGTGGTACATTAATCCCATATCGCCTGTGAAAAGCTAGGGATGTTTAATGTGATCCCCCAGGCAAGCACTTTAAAAATGCAAAACATATAGCTAAAACCACTACATATATTTAAAATGAAACTCTATACTATATATTTTTAAGGGCAGGTATTGGGAATAGAATGAACCCCAAAGATGTCCACGACCTAGACCTTAAACCCTGTGAGTATGTTGTTATGTGGAGAAAATGGCAGATGTGTTTAAGGGCCTTAAAACAGGGAGGTTATCCCTTGAGCCCAATTGAATCACCTGTGTCCTTAAAAGAAGAGAACTTTATCTGCCTGGAGTCAGAGCGATGTGGCAGAGAGGTCAAAGAGATTCGGAGACTCAAAAGGGGAGAGGAGCATGGCCCACCGTTACTGGGTGGGGGCGGGGGGGGCTCCGTGGAAAGGCTGAGAAGGAATGTGGGCAATTTCTAGAGTCAAAGAGCAGCCCCCAGACCACAGACAACAAGGAGATGCAGTCTACAGCCTTACCCTCAAGTGTGTGCTAATTTGTTACAGCAGCAACAGAAAATGAATGCAGCAGGACAGGGCGAAGAGAGGAATGAAAAATGGTAAGTAGAGAACACACGATAAAATGGTATACCTAATCCAAACACCTCAGTAGTGACATTAAATGGTAGTGAGCTGAAATGTAGAGATTATCAGAATGCATCAAAAAAAAAAAAAAAAAAAAGCAAAACAAACTGAAATGCGCTTTAAATATAAAGGCACAAACAAATTGAAAGTAAATTAAAGGAAAGATTATATGCCACACAACCAGTAAGCATTAAAAAGCTGAATCATCTGTATTTGCATCACATAAAATAGACTTCAAAACAAGGAGTGATACCAGAGAGACTTCTCATAATGATAAAAGGGTCAGTTCTTCAGGAAGATAAAACAATCGCAAATGTGTGTGCACTTAATAACAGAATCCCCAAACACAGGACAGCATTAGAGGGAGATACAGACAACTGCACAGTCACAGTTTCTCTTCAATCTCAGTCATTGATGTTTGCCTTTAGTTATTCTTTGTCTATATAAATCAACTAATTTTTAAAATGAACTTAAGCTATTTTAAGGGAAATTTTATAGTTTGCATAAATGGGGAACTCTGTGTCACTTACACAAATAATCACCATGAAAATAAAACACACTAATATTAAGTCCTAGCACTGAGTTCATGTTCTTTGAGCTCATCCACCAGGTGTATCCACACTATGGGAAACGTTGATGTAACCCAACTCTCTCACACAGGCAAAGGGGGATTAACTGGTCTCATGCCCAAAACAAGTTACTGCCACACCCCACTTCTGATCCTCTGTGGAGTGCCTCCTTCCTCTGCTCTGCTCAGTCTCCTATTAGCAGTAAGAGTGAAACCCAAGACTCCTCCTGAAGTTGGTATTTAGAATCCAACAGAAAACCCTAAGTTCCAGGATTCTGAACCAACTCAAAGAGTTAGGTGTATATATTATATACTTTAAAATTTTTCTATATGTTAAGATGTTTTGGCATCTTAAAAAAACTTTCTGGCTAGAGAAAGATTGCCAATTCTTCGCAATGGCAAAGGACTTGGCAGGAGGATGGCTGATTCACAAACCAACCAATCAGAGTTATACCCCCTCTGCCCCCACCCACCCCAGCTCTAGGAGGCAAAATTCCTCTGCCTTAATCACCTAAGGACCAAGGTGCCCAGCAACCAGGGATCATCCCTATAGTTTAGAGCCCTCCAAAAATATTCAAATTAGCCATCCTAAACTGTTTACTCTGTCCAGTCTTATCTTTCCCTTGGAAACCACAAGAAAATCTCTGGCCCAAATTTTCCACTCCTTCCAGCTTCTGTTTCCTGAACTGAACCTAGAGCTCCTCCCTTGGCTCTGCATGGTGTGTCTCTCATTTCTAGGGCAACTGTGAGTGACACAAAGCTTTCCTTTCAATGGCATCGACCTCTCCATATGGTCACTCATCCACCTTTATAAATTAAGACCCAGGTACAGAACAGTATGCTGGGAGCAATTGGCAACCAAGAACACTTAAAGCCAAGTGTGCGCTGTCTTTCTGACATGACTGATGTCATCCATGTGGCAACAGGACACTGAGAGTGAGCACTCCAGTTCCAGTAAGGGAACCTCAGGCAGGCAACTCCAACCACCCAGGAATCTCACAAATAATGCACACATCCACTGAAGCTGGTCACTGGCGACTTGTAAATTTATCCCTTGGAGGGAAGCCACTGTCCATCAGGTGGCCGGCCTGGCGCCACACCGATGACAAATGAGATCTCGGAATCCAACTTATCAGGCAAAGACCACATTAGTGGAATACAAAATAGTTTATCCTGCTTGTGCTTGGTACTCAGCTATAAATAAACTTTGTCCAAGGCCTGAAATAAGACGGCCAAAACCAACTTTGCTTCTGTTTTCAAGAACGAATAGGGAGTTAACTCTCCACATTCCTTGATTACAGTGATTAATCTCTAATCAACCAGTTTTTTACATGACCCTCCCCCGCCAACTCCCCCACCCCTCATCGTGAGGCCATCATGCAAGACAGCAGTTTCAAAACTTCAGAAGACCTAAGGTTGCGTCCTGGGTCTGTCATTTGCAAATAGATTCATTTGCAGTTATTTTGGTCTCTAAATCTCAATTTTCTAATCTGTAACACTGAGGAAATGTTATTTATCTCACCCTAAATAGGAGAGTTAAAATAAAAATTAGTAACATTCATTGCACACCATCTTTCAGACATTATGCTAAGCCCTCGCCATGTACCAGAGCATGTACGCAGAACCTAAAGAATTACACGTACATCCAGACACTGTGTGTAGGTCATGTACCCTCTTCATGGCCTACAGTTGAAGGCAGAATTCAAGCTCATGTTTAGGCAACTCTGACACTAAGTTTTTTTAACTAGTACATATGTAAATATGTCCCTCCCCATCAACACCACACACATGTACACACACACACCTCAGTTCAGATGGCTGAGTTCCCCCAGAGAAGTACACCTTGATGACTATACACCTCTCCTAGCCTTGCAAATGGAAAATCCTTTCTAGTGCGCAGAAGAAGAATGTGCTTAATTAGGTTGGCCTGGAGCTTGGACCACAGAGGTAATGAAGAAAAAGCCCTTTGGCAAGAACAAGGTGGCCACAGTTCGAGAAGGAGTTTGGAACTTGTAACCTGGCTCTGCTGCTTACTAACTGGGTGAGTGGGGACACATCCTTCACATTTCTGAGCCTCTTCTTATGTGCCAATGAGACAATTAGATGCTACATTTCTAACTATGGTGCTATAGCATAAGCAAAGCACCAGCCACTCACTTTTCAAAGCATCCATGGAGGGAGTCGAGCTGCAAAGGATGGTTCAACTTCCTCCTCCCCAACCCCCTCTTTCTCCCTATTCTTCTTTCTCTCCTCCTCCTCTACCTCTCTCTACCTCCTCTTCCTACACCCTCTCCTCAAACCCCTCCCCCTCTTCTCCTCTCTTTCTGCTCCTCCTCCTCCATAAAGAAAGGGCCCATCCTCAGTGATAACATCAAATTCCTCCCACTCTGTGACCTGGGCCCAGTTCACCATGAAAACTACTCTGCCACTAGAAACATTCTTGCAGAAGGAATTTTTCATTTCTTTTCTTCTTGAAAAGAGAGAGCAGGAGATCAACAGTTGGTGTCTCTCAGAAGATGAGAGCAAGTGGCTCCGTATTTGAAGCTGATGCCCCACCGGAATCAGAGTGATGTCTTAATCTCTGTTCTGGTGACATGACGTGGCTCTGGTTCTTCATCTCAAATGGCAGGTTACTCAGCGAAGACAGGGGGAGAACAGCAGATGGATGTGACAGTAAATTCTGCAATGTACCCACAGACACTTCTAAGACATTAAAAAGTTGTGCCCACATTTCCTACTCCCACAGTGAAATCTGTGAAAAGATCCTGATGTCGATTTGAGGAGCATGTGGATCTTGCCCCCACTTTTTGCCACAAGCCCCTCGTGCTGGTCACGCCAGGCACAGCTTCAGCTGACCTCTCTAGTTGTGAGAAAAGGGAGGCAAGAAAAGACTAAGACTGTAACAGGTTTATCTGCTTCAAAGGAACATCAGTTCTGGAGCCTGATGAAAGGATTCAAGCTTTTGTTCTGTGACTTACGTACTAGCAATGACAGGAGAGGGCTGCCTCAGGGCCTCCACGTCAGGGGAGGAACACTGACAAGAGCTCCAAGGGGTTATTCTGAAGACCAAACCAGGCCCATCCTTGGGCCACTCTCCTCTTGCTCATTATACTCTCACCACAATGCACTGCAAAACGGTCCAGGCGGACCAGCTTTTCCTGGCCTCAGCATCTTTGCACTGGCTGTTCCCTCTGGAATGCTTTTCCCCCAGCTCCTCCCATCATTAGTGGCACCTTTCCATCCTTCAGGTGCCAGCTGAAGTGTCACCTGCTCTGAGAGGTCGTCCCTTTCTAGAGCAGAGCCTTTGCCCATTTGTCTTCACCACAGCTCTCTGTTTGTCTTTTCTTTCTCCCAGAGCACTTTTCAAAATCTATGATTAGCTTTTTCACCTATGTACGGATGGCTCCCTACAGTGGAACGTAAGCTGGAATCTGATCTTTGCGTACTGCGTCCTCATCATCGAGTGCAATGCCAGCTGCCTGGGCATTTAATAAATATTTACTGGATGAATGTATTAGAAAATACTTGGACACTATAATCCTATATACATATAGGAGACATTCTATATACACATATGTATGTATATGTATATTTATACACACACACCATACAGAAAGTGAAATTATAGACTGATGAGACTGGAAAACTGCCCCATACAGTGTTTCACCCAGTGGTGTCTACACCCCACAGCTAAGGTATAGGAGGAAAATAACTTGGCATGGGCTCCAGAATGAAAAGTTATCAGTCACTGTGACTGTCAGGCACAAAAACTGAAAATGCAATCAAGGCTGTTTGTTATTAACTTTTTGACTTGATGGATTCTTTTCCATAATCTCAAGACAGCATTGTCATGCTGCTTTCAGAGCCTTCGATAATTTTTTTTAATGTTCTGTTACTTCTTTTTTATTCTAATTTATTTTTGGGATACAATTGACATATTACATTGTGTAAGTGTAAGGTGTGCAACATGTTGATTTGATACATTCATATAGTGCAATATGATTACCAACGATTACCACAGTGGCATTAGCTAAACACCATCATCACCCAATAATGTTTCAAAGAAATTGGGCTGGTAATTTTTATTGGTCTGCAATGCTTCATTATAACCCAATTAGATCATTTACTGGAACATTTACATAATCTTAGGACAGTATATTCTTCATAAACCTGTCCCTATGAGAAATGTCAAACATAGAAAAGAGAAAGAATATTGTAATGAACTCCTATGTACAACATCACCCAATTTCAATCTTAATTTCTGATTCATGACCAATCTTCTTTTGCCCATATTCTTACCAATGTCCTCCTTTCCCTGGATTATTTTGAAGCAAATCTCCAAAAATCATACCAATTCATGTGTAAGTATTGTGGTATGTACTCTCTTTTTAAAACATCACCACAAGACCATCATCACACTCAAAATTATTTTTTAAATCCTTAATATTATCAAGTGTCTGGTCTGTATTCACATTTCCCTGATTGTCCTATATACTTTTCTTTCCAACATTTTATTTCCTTGAATTAGAATACAAACAAGGGCCATATATTATGATTGGTTAACATAACTCTCATCTCATTTAACATACAGGTTCCCCTTCCACCTTTTCATTTATTTTTATTTATTTAGCTATTTATTTATTTTAATCCTTACTTGAGAGAGAGAGAAACAGAGAAACATTGATGTGAAAGAGAAACAATGATAGGTTGCCTACCATATGTACCCTGACCAGGGATCAAACTTGCCCTGACCAGGAATTGAACCTGCAGCCTTTTGGTGTATGGGACAATGCTCCAACTACGGGATGACACTCCAACCAACTGAACCACACACTCAGGGCCCCTTCTACCTTTTTATTTTATTTCATTGCATTATTGGTTAAAAACCTGGCTCTTTTGTCTCAGTTTCCTATAGTCTGGATTGTGCAACATGAAACTATTGGATTCCCATGATGTCGTTTATCAGATTTATACCCCTCCCATATTTGTTGAGAACTGGTAGTTCAATCTAAAGGCTTGATCAGATGCAGATTTTAATTCTTTTTCCAAGATTATTTCATATGTGGTGTGTACTTCCTTTAGGAAAAAAATTTCTAGTCATCTCTTTTTGTAACATTAACAGGCATTGATGATCATTACCTAGATTCATTAATTCATCAGAATTTGTAAGGCAGTGATATTCTAATTCTATTATTCCTTCTTCATTTATTACCTGAAACAATACCAAAAAGATGAACTTACCTTCATTAACTATTTGGTTAACCTGATGGATAGTTTATATTTATAAGAAAGGCAGGATAAATATTGATTTTTTTCCCCTTAAGGTAGGTTTTTTAAAATGAGGAGTTGGTTTCTTAGCATCCTCCAAAATTTCCCAGTGAGTTATCTTTTAAAATATTTCATTGTAAACTCATGAATGTGTTATTATAAACTCATTGATTTTGTGCATTTCAATCTCTTGCAATTAGCATCCTTATTGATATCAAAAGTGTTCCCTCTCTGGCCAGTGGGGACTTCAGATTGGCTTGAGTTCTTTTGACCTGTTGTCCTTAGTAACTGCTTTGCTCTCTGCTATGAAAAGATGCTCTAGCAAGAATGAGCATCTCACCTAAAACAGCCACTTTCTCAATGGTTTCCCTCTCTAGAAAACAGTATTTAAAAAACAAAATCTGAGTGCTAGGGTTGGTTATTGTTACTAAGTTGATTGCTGTTTTAGAGTATATGTATTATAAGTGATTATAAGCCTCACAGTTCTCTTTTCTGTTTTTATCATAACATGATTAAAAATATGGTCTCTAATTTTTTTTTGGAGTACTTCCTCTTCTGGTCTTCTCATCCACTTCCATCTGGACTACTTTCGTCATTTTCCCCTGTTGTCTATGTGGTTCCTGCTCCTAGCTTTTCCCCCTCTGTGCAGGGCTTTGTCCTAGAAGAAAACGCATGTTTGTCAGTTCTGAGCATCCGCAGGGTCACACCTGAAGGCTACTCCAGTGCCCTCAGCCCTTCCTGCAGGCCCCTTGTGTTCCTCAGCTGAAGCCGGCAACACCCCCCCCCACCCCGCCAGCTTCTGCTGTTATCCTTAGAATGGTCTGCCCAGCTTTTCAGGAGGACTCGATGATTATGTTTGGACTTCTCAGACTCTCAGGGTCATCAGAAGTCACTGCCTTTTCCTCTACTCTCTCACACACATTTCTAATGCCACATGGGAATTGCAGCTCCTGGTGGTTTTACCCACACACTCATTGGGAGGGTGGATGGAGACATCCTGTCTCATAATTTCTTTGTAGATACTACCCAGGAGGTTTGTTTGTTTGTTTTGTTACCTTTGTTGATCTTTTTATCGAGGCGGGGATTCAAAGATGTTTAAAAGCTCAGCTGTTACTACATCCCAGATTTCCCTTATTCTTTTTTCTTCTTTTTTTTTTTCACAGCAGAAGTTATCACATATACTTTTAACTTGAAAATAAATAAACTGAGCTAGTATGAGCAATAGATGCATAAGGAATCACAAACCACTACAAAGGAGATTTTAAAATTCTTTGAGGCATTTCAGAGGAGAAAACCGTTCAATTTTTGAGCCCTGTATGTTAGAGGTGAAAGATTGTCAAAATCTAGGTGTTCTAACAGGGACTTTCCAATCTTTAATTTATAGACACCCATTTTTGTTTGCCTTTTTATTCAATGCAGACATAGCTAACTTCAAAGATTGATGAAACCTGAGCTGATAAGCTTATTCTTGATGTGACACTCTTTCATACCAGTATGCGCTTCTCTCACATACACACTCATGTGTGTGCACGCACACACACACGCTCTCACAAGAGTAACTTGACTCTCTGTGAGGCTCTGCCAGAAACTAAACTACTAACAAAAGTCTGAGCTCACTGTTGCCAAAGTTCAAATCTGTGTACCTATATACTTAATCAGATCCTAGTTAACAAACTACATATGCTTACTAACCTTGAACAAATTTGGTGAGAATAAAAAAATTAAGATGAGATATTTCTATTTAGACCTGAGATGACTTAGGATGGCTTGTAAGAACAGGTCAAGATGGGTTAAGATGTCTGAAAAAGGAAGACACGTACTTACAAATAATACTCAACTCCTAGGATTAACATCTAACAAAGACTACTTCAGTAGTATTACTAACCTGCCAGTATAAAATATAACCCCTATTTATTTGTTATATAGAACTGTGTTTCCAGCTTAGAAGAACCAAACCAATCAATGGCTTTTGTAACAATCTATCCTCATTTTTTATTTAGCCCCTAGAATATGGACACTTTAAAAATGAATTAGCTAAGTCCTGGCTGATGTGGCTCAGTGGACTGAGTGCCGGCCTGTGAACCAAAAGGTCCCTGGTTTGATTCCTAGTCAGGGCACATGCCTCGATTGCGGGCCAGTTGGGGGCATGCGAGAGGCAACCGATCGATGTATCTCACACATAGATGTTTCTCTCCCTCTCTTCCTCCCTTCCCCTCTCTAAAAATAAAATAAATAAAATATTAAAAAACAAAAAAAGTAATTAATACTAAACCACTTAAAAATGATAACCAAATATGATTGTAACAAACTATTTTATGCCTAAGGTCTATTTAACAATAGCTATGCACAATAAAGGTAAAAAGTGAGGTCCAACTATAAGTATGATAATTCTTCTGCCTTACAAGCTACCTGAAGAGAAAAACAATTGACTAGGAACGGGATTTAGGGTAGGAGCATACACACAACACACATTGACATAGAGGCTATCTCCAGGCTAGGACTGTTACTTATTAGTGTTCTTGAAGAAAATGTTTGTTTTGCTGCAGCTACCTAGCGTCCATCTTCTTCACCAAATACCATTCCATGCCATGGAAGTGCTATGCAATAACTCCCAGGTAGCACCTTACACCGCTCAAAAGCCTTTACATTTCTAATCTGAAGGTGTCACAGTAAAGAAAAGTAAACACCAAGTAAAGAAAAATGTAATTACCTGATAAAGTCATCTATGTCCATGGAATGGGCCCGCTTGTCACTAAAACCTGTGCTGGTTAGGATTTGCTGTATTTTATCTGCTATGCCAAAATCTTCTGGTATTATCTATCAAGATTCGGAATAAATGAACAACCTATCTTTAAAAAAAAAAGAAAAGTTGCCTGCTTTGTCCAGTGACTATGCTCCTCAGTTAACTTTGGCCCAAACCTAGGGAGATCAGTTCCCTTGGCTTCAGTAAGAATAAACCAAATGGCATTACTACAACATCCAGCAATGGGGTCCAATGATTTATATGTTCATTTCTATATGGTTCTCCATATGGTATGAAAAGAAATTTCAATTTATCTTTCTGGTTCCTATCTGCCTTCATAATTAGGAAGTGGTGTTTATTAGTCAATGTTTTAAAAGGAAATACATTGGAATGAGGTTGTTCCCTGACCAAAACCATATGCAAACACAGTCATCTTGATTTCAGCAAGTTGAGGGTTTTTGATCATCTGGCTGGGGAACAACTTTGAAGGAAATAAGAAGCATCCATTTTCCTCCAGAAACAGAAACTATCAACACCACTGTTCATTCTGCCTGGGTACCAACGTACAGTGATAAGGAAGGAAATCCACCAATAAAAAGGAATTCTAGAAGCAAGAAATAAGCATTTAGGGAGAGGTTGTAATAATAACTTAGGAAATGCTTACACTATGGCATTAGGTGAATAGAAGTAAGACACAAAATAAATCTACAAGACAACCTTAAAAGATACTCATAAGAAAGAAAGAACTACCAAAATGTTCTGTAGTGATGGGACTGCAACTGATTTTTTTCTATTATATTTTATAGTATTTTCATGCATTTATTGTAACCAAAAGACTTTTCAAGGAATAAAATATGCTAATACTGCCAACGTTTTGTTCACCCTTCAAGCTCTAGATGTCACCCCCCTCTTCCTTAACCCAACAAGCTCACATAGGGACATTTCCACCCTTCAAACTTTTACAGTGCTAATGGCAATAAGTCAATAATTTGGTGGACATCAGATTAACTCAGATGAGTTATTAAAAGGCATATGCCTGAGTTCCAATCCAGCCCTACTGCATCAAAATCTCTGAATACAGTGCCCAGGAATCTGTGTTTTGAACCGCATACCTGGTTTTATTAATACAGGTATTCCCTGTACCCTGCTTTGCAACACTGTATTGGGGACTTGACTTTTCACTAGGCACATAGATTGATACTTTCTGTTAATGGCTGTTTGTTACTGTAGAGCATGTATGTGTAGTGCCTACAACCAGACTACTAATTATGGAAAAATAGCTACAACTTGTCCCGGAGCCCTTGAAAATGATTCTGAGCAATAAAGGCAAACCTAAAACATTCATTATGGAGTTGCATAGCAAAACCTGTTCACTTCTATCCATAATTCAGACACTAAGGGAGAATAAAAAGGAGGTAGAATAATGTGGTTTTCTTGGTATGCTCTCAGGCACACATGTGGAATTCCACTTATCCACAAAGAAGAGCTACCTGATGACTGCTATTTTATGCCATGTCCAAATGCAGTAAAATAAATGAGGGCATATGAATGTATGCAAATATGTCCATACATATTTAAAAAGTGGCATATTCAAAATATCTAGTCACCTCTGCCTGTGCTAAGTTGAAAAAATAAAACCAATGGCACCAAAGAGAAGCAAATTATTAGACATTCAAGTTGTATACATTTAGCACACATAAAAGCAAAGATAGGAGTTGTCACTCACATGAGATCTGTTTACTCTGATTAGCCCAATACAAAGGTAATGGTCTTCGATGGTTCTAGAAGGGTCAAGGTGAACTCAGATTCAGAATTTGGTAGAAAAGGAAAAGTCCTGCGCATGCAACCGATTTAATAAATACCAAGAAGTTGCTCTACAAAAATTAGTCTTTCCACATTGGGGGCAGGGTTGTTTCTACCAAAGAGATGAATCCAAAAGGTGTTAAGATTAATACTTCAACCCATCCAGCACTGTGTTAAATGGTTCATCTGGATCATGTCTAATCCTTACAGCAACCATTTTGCAGACAAGAAACCTGAGACTTGTAAGAAATAAACAAAGAATTCTAAACCTAGTGTCTCTACCTTCAAAATCCATATGGTCCTCACTACACCAACCTACCACCTATCTGAGGCAATGGAAGAATGCCAGGTCCAAAGAACAATATGGACCTAAGTTGTTCCTGATGTCAGGGGCAGGAATCAACAGTGAACAAAAGGACACACTAAAATGTTCTGGGATGGTGCCTCAGCTCGATGCTGAGAAAAAGAGTCCCATCATTATATATGTGTACCTGTGGGTATAAAATATCTCATGGACATGCATTTTTAGAAAAATTTTAGTACATAAAACAGTGGACAAATCATTATGCAACACCACTCAATTTTTTTGAACACATTCATGCAACTGCTTCCCAAATCAAGATACAGAGCATCACCAGAAACCTCCCTCCTGCTCCCTTCAAGTCTATTTCCCCTATGAGTTATCTGGGCATCTCTGTCTCTCTGTCCCCCCCCCCCCGCCCCCATCTCTCTCTCCCTCTCTCTCTCTCTCTTCCTCTCTCTCATGTGCACACACACACACTTTAACAAGGACAAAAATTATCTAAAGAGTACCTTCTGTATATCAGGCACTGTGATAGGTCCCTTAATCTTCAGTTTATTTCTTTTTCACAATAACCCTCAGAAGAAGCCATTATTATCTCTATTATGAGGAGCAGGGAATTAAAGCTCAAAAACGCCATATAACTTCCCCAGGTTGATACAGCTAAAAATAAGTCAAAGCATGATTTAATCTCAAATCAGAATAACTCCCATCCCATATTCTTTCCAAACACCAGAGCCCCCAGTTCTCCCATTTTTGATGGAGCATAACCCCAGATCCCAAAGAACCCAATGCTCTCAACCAGAAGATGAGAAGGAAGAGGAGTGTAATCAATATACCTACCTAGCTAACAGTCTTGATCTTATAACTGACCCTTATTTTCCCCTTAATCAACATTGAAAATTTAATATGTTGGTCCATTTCTCTGCCTTAATAAAGAGATAAGATTTTGATGCATCAAATATTGAAGACTCTGGCAGTACTTTCACTCTGAACATGAATAATCTCTGTCCAGGGATCAAAAATATAAGGTTGAGGTACAAATGAATGCTGACCCTAGGTTCTGCCTAGAAATAGAGTTCTGACCACATTCTTAATATTGAAATTTCTTCCATCCATTTCTATCTCATAAAGGTCAAGTGTAGGAGAAATTTTGGCTAGCAGAGCTTGTAGGGTATGTTTTTAATAGTACAGTTTTCTTTCTTTCTTTCTTTCTTTTTTTTAAACAAATGGCCTGTTATTTGTAAGATGTCCATGTTCTCATTAAAAAGAAAATGGAAAAAGGCAAATGCCTGGCATTTCTTTCTCATTTTTTTTTCTTCCTGCCTGGCATTTCTTAATGAGGCACTCCACTCATCACATTACAGAAGTTATCAGATTTAATGCTACTAACAATCTAATATTAGGTACTATTAAGTCCACTTACAGATTAGAAAAACAGAGAGAAAATGATGTCCCAACGGTAGAGAAACAACTGAATCTTGGTAATCTGGTTATCCAAAGGAAAACCACGACAGTTACCAAAAGACAGAAATGAATTTTAAGAAGACAAGTATAATGTCCACCACAATGGCCTTTGGGGACAGATTTAACTTCATCTGGCTCTAAAGTCTAGTTCTGAATTAGTAAATGGTCTAATTGGCAAAATAAATGATTTCAAGTTGCAATCATAGTTTTTGTTTTTAATTTTATTTTTTGGTTTTTCAATTACAGTTTTCCCACTTTTTCCCCCATTGCTCTCCCCCACCCGGGAGCCCACCCCTTCTCCCACAATCATATCCCTCCCGGTTGTTCATGTCCATGAGTCATTCATACACGTTCTTCGACTAAACCCTTCCTTTACTTATCCCCCTTCTCTCCCTCCCCCTCCCCCCTGTTGACTGTTATTCTGCTCTTTGTCCTATTTAGTTCATTTATTTATGTTGTTCTTCAGTTTCCTGTATTAGGTGATATCATATGGTATTTTGCTTTCTTTGCCTGGCTTATTTCACTAAGCATAATTCTCTCTAGTTTCATCCATGTTGTCGCAAATGGCAGGAGTTCCTTCTTTCTCTCTGCTGCATAGTATTCCATTGTGTAAATGTACCACAGTTTTTTGATCCACTCATCTACAGATGGGCACTTAGGCTGTTTCCAGCCCTTAGTTATTGTAAACAGTGCTGCAATGAACATAGGGGTGCCTAAGTTCTTTTGAAGTTCTTAATATGAAGGCTTCTCAGATGATAAGACAGTTTATAGAGAAAGCTGGAAGAAGTAGAAAAAGGGATTTACATGTCTAGAAGCTCTCTGGGCTGCAGCTCCCATGTGAAGATGGAACAGGGAAGAGATATTCTATTTACTCAGCCAGTTGACTACATACTGCTTGTGCCATAGTTCTTGGTGCCATCAAAGGTAAGAAATAGGCTGATATACATCTTAGTTTCTGAAGTTAAGGAGAAGGCATCTGTTGCAAAAATAACTGCCCTGCTTTAGCTCCTTCAACCAGAGGTAAAGAACAGAAACAACTAACATTTATTGTGAATAATGTGTGACTATTCGCTGATGGCACAGATTGTAGATTGTTCTTAACTTCACACAGAGGTTCTCCTTGCATCAACCAGAGCTAATAAATCAGGGCAAAGAGGAATCAAAGTAGACATGGGAAGTTCAGTTCATAGGGAAATGTTGACACCAGACAAATCTGAGACAAAGGAGTAACACTTGACTAAGTAATCAATAGTATATAACAAGAAGTATAATGAAAGCCATACCAGGGCCCCAGTAAATCTCCTTTCTATCTTGCTTCCAACATTATGTTTTACTGCAATAAATAATGATGATTAAACTCATATCTTTAGAAAAAGATATTGTTTTTCCTAAGAGTTGGGACTCTTCCATTTTGAATCTCTCCTTTGCATGAGACGTTTCTTGGTGACATCACATCCCCAAGGGCACCAAAACACTCTGTCAGGTGGAGAACTAAGGCCAGAACCTAAACCAGCCCCATGTCCAACCTCCCACCTGGTAAAGACCTAGGCTCCAAGTCAGTACAGATGGCTTGTGGAAGGAAGAGGATGTAGTCCATGTTCTCCCACTGTCCCAGATTTCAGAAGCATCACTGCAATGTCCTAGTGTTCCATGACACTATCACTTCTGCTCAGTTGCAAAGAGTAGTTTTCTGTCTCACAGAAATTGCAGATGGATACTTATTCTTGAACATCCTGGAGCAAGGGAAGAAGAATTCATCACATGGAATATTGCTCTGCATGCTATAATCTCACATCTTTGGCACAAATGCTCAGCAGTAAAGGTAATGCTGTAAAATACCCATTTTCTCACTTGAAAAACAAAATGAAAACATGAGATCTTCAACTGTACAGTTTGTTTTTCCAATTTTCAAGGCAAACTGCTGAAGAGAGCCTTGCACTTGTCAAAATACAAAACCCATTTAGCAGTGCCTGGATAGTTTCTTTCACTTATTTGAAGAGGTGACTTGGGTTATTCGTTCCATATTGCCTGTACCCAGGCCTTGTATCTCCTTCTCCCCAAGACAATAAAGCAAAATGTCATTGTTCAGGGAACTGGAGAATCTACCACACCCCCAGGTGAGAGGTGGAATGTCAGGGCCTCAGCAACAGGATCCAATCAATTAGGAAGAAAACATTTCCTTAACTAAACTCTGCCCCAAGGATTGGCTTCCCAAGATGCTAACCTTTGTGTGTCAGTGAAGCAGGAAGACTGGAGAGTTGATTTGCTATTCTAAATACAGGGGCTATAAAAGGGAAACTACTGATTTCTATCAAAATAGACAAAGAGCAAACAGAAGACCGTGGACAGGAAAGGATATGTATACAAATGGAAACCACCAGGTACAACACTGAGAATTTCTAGACTAAGTTTCAAACCAGGGACATTTATATCACCAGAGTATGAAAAAATATTAAGCAAAATTCTAAGCTCAACCAACATCCTGATGTCATTGGATTTCCTGTATCCTGAAAGTGTTTCTTTGCCTACAGTTGCCATGGTAATGAAGGTGTTCTTGGTCAGCATCCTGATGACAATAAATATAGCAAATACTCTAACTTCAGCTAATTTAAGGGTTAAGGGACAAATAAATACAAGCTGATGTCACAAGACAGGGGGCCCTTTTGGAGACTGATCTGGTAGTACCTGTGCCCTGAAGGTCCAGGGATGGGCTTCAGGGAGCTGAGAAATCCCCTGGAATTGGAGGAAATGAGAACTCTTATGTGTATTTGCATGCTTCTGTGAAGAAAGTCCTTGACTTTCCTCAGATTCGTTACAGCATCTTTCACCCCTACAAAAAGTTAGGAATAAACTGCAAGAGAGAAGCATTTGAGAAGGCTGCCTGAGGACCCAATGACAAGAAAAAACCAAGCATGTGAAGATATGGGGTGGGCTGGGGAAAGGATAAGGGAAAGTAAGGCTACACTGATCTGGGTGATAAAGAGATAGTCAAGAGAATTTGAGGAAATAAATGAGAGAAGAGAGATTCTTAAGCAGGTTCATGAAGGGGATAGAGGAGTATATAGGATTTTCAAAAGGCTCCCTAGGTGTTCACCTCCTCAGAATGTTCCATAAGACAAGCATGAGGCAGCCCACTCTTTCAGGCCACGCTGGCACAGATTCAAGGGCAAGGCCCAGACACAGGTGAGCAAGTGGAAGAGGGGTTCACACCCGTCTGGCCTGTGCTCAGAATGAAATCTCCTCAAACAAGTAAATGTACCCAAGGTCCTGGTCATCTAATAAGACTGCCCACCTCCTGGTCTCCCCCCACCACTGGACACACACACACTGTGTCCTGTGCTTCTCGTGTTAATGATTCTTGCATACTACATTCCCCCAAGTCCTCACTCACTTTTCTTTGAGCGGTTCCCCCAATCCTATATTCTTGGAATATTTTTTCAATGTAAGGAGGAAATGGTCGCTATGAACCTAATTTCCACTTAAGGAAGGATAATGAAGTAATGCTTATAGGATCCGTGTGGCACCTTCAGAGGGGCTAAGATATAATGGGGGAGGGGCTTATAGGGAGGCAGAGAAATCAAGAAACAAGGAGAATTAGAAATACATTGATTAAGAGTGACTAAAGAGGTGAAATAATAGATAAAGGAGAAAATGGAATGGGAGGGTCAAAGAGAGAATAAAGAATAAAAGGGAGGAGAGAAGGAAGGAAGAGAACAGAAGGGAATAAAAAGAGAAAGGAGGGTTTGGAAATAAAAGAAAGGAAAAGAGAAACAAGTATATAAATAAAGTAATCAAAGGATGGAAGACAAGGATGCCAGAAAGGGAAGAAGCAAGACAACCAAATAAATGGCAGAGCGATGTAGGGTGGAAGGCCATCTCCAACAACGACATCCAACTGTGTGTTATTATTTGCTTCTTTCTGCCTCAACAATTCAGCTGCAGAAGAGGCAGACTTCAGTCTTTCCCACTCCCTCTGCTCCCCAACACAGCAATTTTCTCAGACTTGGGTGCCCATGGAAATTGAATTCAACTAAATGCAAACTGAACCCCGGAAGATCTGCTTGTACCTATTACCATAGTTATTAAGAGAGAAAATTAACTGCCTGAGGCCAGAGTTCAGATATCTCCTCCCAAGTGATCTGTCCCAGAGTGGATTGTAGTGGGAACACCTGTAAGTAATATTCCAAATGCATTTGTCTACACAGAATTTCCTTGTCAGAATTTTTAATCACATGTACATAATTGTTGTGATTGCTATAAAATATGTCTCCCCAATATACTATAAGCTCTATCCATGGGAATAGGCCATGCCTATTTTTTAACCCCTAGTAGTTTGTGTAAGCTAACCAGTCATGAAATACAATCACCATGAAGAATGGGAAGATGAATTTAGTTGGAGACCCCCCACACCAGAACTCACAGTTCTTAGCAAAGAAAACAAAATGGAGAAGCCAAAGAACTTATATGCGTGACCCATGGACATGAACTAAGGGAAGGGTAGGAATTGCTGGAGGGAAGAGAGGTACTAGGCAGAGAGGGACAAAGGGGGAAAAAATGGGACAACTGTAATAGCATAACCAATAAACTATACTTAAAAAAATTTTTTTAATGAAAGAAACACTGCTCATTTTTCTGATCTGATTCCTCTACCAGGTTTAAAAAAAAAAACAAAAACATAAAATTATTTCTCACACCTATGAAGTTTCAAACAGAAGACGCCAATCTTAACACAATTCCTTAAGCTATGTTAGTCCATTATTTTAACTAAATCACAATTATTTTTTATCACCTTCATCACAAAATTCATCATCCTGACAACACAGAAAGATCAACTGGATTAAGCTTCAAAAACTTTCTCTAAAATCAAAACACTGATTGCCCCATAAGTTCAAAACAATACCTTCACTCTGAACTGACTTCTAGAATTTCCAACCCTGGAAGAAACCAATAATCACCAGCATTCAATATGCTATAATTAAAGTCAGTTGATCACAATGGGGAGAAGGCTGAGTCTAAAAGCTCTCACTATTCAGCACTCCCCACTCATGCTATTCCACACTGACGGCCCGAGTAATGGTATGGTGGCTGGTTTCAACCAAATTCCGCCCCAGGGCATCTCTGCCTCTCTGTGGATTCCCTCTGTGCCTTTTTCTTGGTATTGTTGGTCTCTTTCTCTTTGTACATCACTGCTTTTCTTGTCTTCTTTCTGTGTGATTCATTCATATGTACACATTAAAAATATAAATATATTCTCCTTTGGCAAATTCAGAATTGAGAGACAAAGCTAAAGCCCTTTTGACCACCACCCCTAATACCCAGTCATCCCCACAGCAACCACTGCTGGTGATGTATTTGTTGTTTTTCCATCCGAACTTCTGCCTGTGCGTTTATGTGCCATCTTTAAAAAAAAAAAAAAAAGAAAGAAAGAATTATATGACACCATTTCATAACTATTTACACAAATAATAGAATGTGCCTTTTGTTCTATAACATGCTGTTTTCACCCAAAACAATGTCTCAGAAATCTTTCTACATCAGTATAAGACTATTTCATTCTAACACATTTGTTTTCCCATGGTACACTTGTACCATAAGTTAGCCATGACCTGAAATTAATATTTGGTCCATGTCTAGTTGCTGTTATTGCCATTGCCACATGCTACTACATGGATAAACCTCAAAAATATTGTGCTAAGGGAAAGAAGCTAGACACAATATTGTATGATTCCATTTATGTGAAATGTCCAGAATGGGTAAATCCATACAGATAGAACTCAGATTGGTGGTTGCTAGTTCTGGTGGGAGGGGATGTGGGATGACTTCTTAATAGGCACGGGGTTTCCATTTGGGGTGATAAATAAGTTCTGAAACTAGATAGCAGTGATGGCTGCACAAAACTGGGACTGTACTTAATGCCACTGAATTGTACAATAAATTTTACATTATGGATATTTTGTAAAAATAAAACAAATGTAGACCCATTGGATCACAGAGTACATGCTCTTATCACGTATTCGTCGGCAGCCGTCCGTCTCGAGAGATGATGGTGTAGCTTCTTAAGAGTCTATCTGCACCGCCGAGAATGGCTGTGCAGTCCGACTCCGGAGTGACACGGTATCTGTCTCCTCCCGTGTTGAATCGACATCTTGCGATGAAGCTACAGAGCCTGGGCAGGGTGATATGGAGGGTCTGCTGTTGCCCATGCAGCAGACGCCCCCTCTCTTCGCAGCTGAAGGGTCCAAGGGAAAGACGGAGTCAATACAGCTTGGCTTCAGGTGCGCCGCAGGAGTTGCCGGTGTTGACTACAACGTCAAACCGCCTTAGGGACTCCGGCTCCGGATTTTCTGTCGGGGTTTACTCCCTTAGCCTTTCCCCTGAAGAAGTATGCCGCAAGGCAGCGGAGGTTTTTTGGAATCAGAGTTTTCCTTCTCTGATGTGCCCTGACTGGAAGATCGAACCAGCGACACTTAGCTCGCAGGCCGACGCCCAATCCACTGAGCCAAACCAGCCAGGGTTATCACGTATTAAAGCTTGGCAAATTACCCTGTAAAATTTTATTCCTTTTCTCTCTTTGGTATCATTGTATATATCTCTTCTATGTATCTTTCCCAATTTGTTTCATATCTACCTCTCCCTCGCCTTCTCTTCCCTTCCTCTTTCCCCTCCTTTCCTTCTCCCTCCAGTTCTCTCTTCCTCTCTGCCTTGCTCCCTGCCAGCCTCCTCATGCTCTTCCTGTTTCCTTTTCAGGAGAATGGGGAACTCCTTCTGACCTTCCTCACCAAATTTGTGGATGATTCTGATGATAGTCACAGATATCCTCACCCCCAGAGTCACATGATGTATCAGTTCCAACTACATGCAAGGCCTTCTCCTTTCTGGGGTGCATGGCTGGCTTCCTGGATGGCTAGTTGAGGAACTTAAACATGCTGCAGAGAGGGGGCAGTATAGGATGTGTGAAATCCTTTTCCCTGTGGCCAGATCAGAGCCAGTGGAAGTGCTGCATGAGTAGAACAACCAAAGTTAAGTTTGAAGTTCCGGTGCATCACAATTTCTATGACATGAATGAAGTAGTTCCCTCAGAAGAGCACAGGACTTTACACTTAAGGCAGCTTCCCAGGCACTTGTTGGCCCAGAAAGGATGTCTTTATGACTAAGAGTTCCCAGCTATGCCAGGGAGGTAGTGGAGTCCAGTGGTTAAGGGCCCAGCTTCTGGTATCAGATTGCCTGGGTCCAAATCCTGATTAACTGTTTAACTGTGGAAGTGGCCCTAGACATATTTACTGCCCTCTCTGTTCAATATTTTGTAATCTTTACAGTGAAAAATTGATAAGAATCAAGCAAGAATGTATGCAAAACATTCAGCACAGGTGCTATGACATGGTGTATTAGATTCTATTTGCTGTTGTAACACATTACCACAAGTTTTGTGGCTTGAAATGGGCTCCTCTGAGCTAAAACCTAGTGTCTGCAGGACTATGTTTCCCCAGATGCTCTAAGGTAGAATTCATTTCCTTGAATTTTTTCCAGCTTCTAGGATTTACAACATCGTTTGGGTCGTGTCTCCCTCCCAGCAATCTCATTACTCTGGCCTCTGCTTCTTCTGCTTCTATTGTCATATTTCCTCCTCTGGCTCTGACTCCCAAGCCTCCTTCTTTCACTTATAAGGACCCTGTGCCCTGGCTGGTGTTGCTGAGTGGATTGGGCGTCACCCCTCGAACCAAAAGGTCACTGGTTCAATTCCAAGTCAGGCCTGGGTTGCAGGCCAGGTCCCCAGTTGAGGGAGTGCAAGGGGCAGCCAATCGATGTTCCTCTCTCACATCAATGTTTCTCTCCTACTCTTTCTCTCTCCCTTCCCGTCTCTCTAAAAATAAATGAGTAAAATCTAAATAAATAAATTTTTTAAAAGTACCCTGTGATTACATTGGGCACACCAAAATAATCCAAGATAATCTCCCCATCTCAAGGTCCTTAACCTACTCAGATCTTCAAAGTCCCTTTGGCCATGTAAGGTAATATATGAACACATTCAGAGAATCGGACATGAACAGCTTTGGGAAGCCATTATTGTGCATACCCCACATGGAGAGACTCTTGTATTAGCTGCTGCCGCTTCTGTGTTACTCCTACTACTACACAGAAAGGAAACCTCTTGCCCTAAAAGGAAAGTGAAAAGCAGTCATGGCTCAGCTCTGAAGGGGACAGGTAAAAATCCAGTATCTTCCTTTTTGGAAGTGCCTCCAAAATTACTTAATGCAACATTTCTTTCCTTTCCCACCAATGGGCCTCCTGTTTAAAGTACTAAGCACTGAGTAATATTCTAAAGTAATATTAAGTGATCCTAAAGTCCTCCAGGATACTTTGGCATGAAATATAGAAGGAAACAGAGAAGAGAAAAGAAGTATTCTGGGTACCTTGGCATATCTGAATTATATTGATTAATTGTGTTAAGGAAGAGAAAGACAAAGATCCTTCTCCTTTATCCCTCATGCTACTTTTGTTTTAAACAGCATCTCATGAGCACCTTTTTCCTTTTCCTCCTTTTTCTTTTCTTTTCCTTCCCTGCTGTTCTCCCTCACTACCATCTCTCTTGTTCTCTAGAAACCGATGCAATAATGGAGTCTTCAGCTTTTCATACCCATTACTTTGGTGCTTGTTTTGGTTGCAATACAAAGACAAACTTCACAAAAAAACTCTAGATTCCAGCTGGCCCCAGGAAATCTGTTCTCTCACTGGCTTCAGGATTATTTTGAATTGGTGAGCCAACGCTGTCATCGAGATTTTGTTCTTTCCAACTTTCTGTTCTTCATTCTATGTGTTAAAACCATCTTATGGAAACATATGGGATCATGCCAGCCATTCCAGGAGCCATATGCATGTTCTTGCATGTCCTAAATAATAATAAGAGGGTCTCTTCCAAAAGTTCTCAGAAGCCCCCAACTGAATCTTCCCCAATCTCATTGTTCTTAACCATGACTCATATTATTCAATGAACCAATGACTATAGCCAGTAAATAGGAAAATTTTGGCAATTGCCAAAAGAGGAATGAATTTGGGGGAGACAAACACAATGTCTACCACAATGGTCTTTGAAAATATATTTAACTTGTATAAACTTCAGTTTGCTCAAGTATAAACTAAAATACTACCTACTACCTACCTTTAATTTGGATTAGATACAATAATTCTTGCTAATCATTTATCCTTACATACTGTTTTTACCTAGAAGCAGTTTGCCAATAAAAGGTAGCTATTAATATCATCATGGTTATCAACAGCTTTATTATAAAAAAAAAAAAACTCATATCTTCCTTTGGGTCTTACCAGGAAAGCCTTGAGCAGCTTTTCAGGTAGCCTCACCTAGCAGATGGCTTTCAAGTGGCATAAAATAACCAGATAAAGAATGTTACAAGATGAGGCAGAATCCGGGTCCTTATTGCTTTATAATCAGTACAGTGCAAATGTTAATTTTACAAGCCTTAGTGGGCTTGAGTCCTTGGGAATGAGGCAGAAATAAAAGTTTGGAAAGGGTAGAACAATCCAAAGAGATGCCTACTAGTATACGTATCACCAACCAACGGGCGGGAAGATTTAAGAGATGAAAATGTTACTTCAATCTGTGGAGGAACTTTCTTCCAGGGAGAGCTGGTTTTCAGAAGGAATAGCTAACTTTTTAAAAGGTGATTCCAAAGTCCACATCAACGCGTAGAACATGTGACCAAAAAAATAATTTTTTTCAGATAGAAAAGCTGTGCACAAGATGAAACAGGGCACCGATGTAAAAAGTGTGATGAGTGGAACCAGTCAAGAATGATGTGCCACGGCTGAGAAGGTGACATGCACGCTGTGGCTAGGACACACCAACCACGTAAAAGTTAGGAGGCTAAATGTTCTTGGCAGAAGGAAGTAGAAATGCTAAGGTCCTGAGGTAGGAATGAGCTTATGGACTTAAGTGGTGGACAGAAGGGTATGATAGTGGGAGCAAGATCTGAGAGGAAGAGAGCAGGATTAAGAATAAATTGGCGCTGCCCAGCATGGGTGGCTCTATTGGTTGGAGCATTGTCCCATGCACAAAAGGCTGCAGGTTCAATATCCAGTCAGGGCACACCTAGGTTGTGGGTTTGATCCCTGGTCAGGGTACATGCAGAGGGCAACTGATCAGTGTTTCTCTCTCAAATCTATGTTTCTCAGGTGAGGATTGTTTTTAAAAAATAAATTAGAACTATTGGCAAGTGCAAAGTAAGAACATGGGAGGGCTTTAAATTGGAAGGTTTTAAGCAGAGAGTGACTGAGTTTTATTTCCATTTTTAAAAAGCTTACTCTGGCAGGTTATTCTACTTCTTTGAGCCTCCTACACCCTCTCTAAGATGTGGCTAATACCCTTGTTTCACAGAACCCTTTGGAAAGGTAAAATGGACCTGGGGCAGAAAGCACCTGGCATACAGCAGACACACTATGAAAATGAGCTGAAGCTGAACCAGTTGAGGAGAGAACTCCACAGAGAGAAGTAGAGGCTGCAGTGAGTGCAGGAGCCCTGACAGCTCCCACTCCTAAGAGAGACTGATTTCGCAGCAGTGCCTCCCCGTCCCTTGAGTTGATGTCCCGTGCCTCAGCTGTAGCTGTGCCCCAACCAGCATCCTATGGTGGCTTCCAACAGGAAAATTAATTTGGTTGTATCATGCTGAGAAATCCACTTTCTAATACAAACATAACAGGTTAACACACAAAGAATGGACGGCTGGTGACCACAGGGGTTAGCAAGAGAGACCTCTGTAGAAGTCTGAGCAATGTACAACCCCACCCCCACCATCATCCCTGCAGTTCTGTCCAGCCCAAGAAAGTGGGTGGGTTATTTCTAACAGTATCAACCAAAAGATCAAATACCCCACCCATGGAAAAGGTGATTCTCTCCTGGGCACACACCGAAACAACGAGGCAATGTCTACTCAAAGTAGCAACACAACCTCAGACCCAGCAATTCTACTGGTAGGGAACTTCCTATAGGTACTGAAATATGTGGACAAGAAGGTCTGTACAATAACATTTGGGGCATTTTTTTCTGTAATGGCAAGAGATTGGGAACAACCTAGATGGCCATCAGAAGGGCCAATGCTGGTACCTCCTCATCATGGATGCACATTCTATGCAGCTGATTGGGGAGTGGATCCAATTTACAGGTACTTGAAACACAGTGCTGAATGAGAAAGGCAAGGTGCAGAACAATGTACAGTGTTGGCTACCATTTGTGAAAAGAGAGAGGTATAATCATTTATTGATTAAGAGCCTTTTTTAGTGCCAGACCCTGGGGACACAGAAGTAAACAAAACAAAACATTCCTAGCTCCATGGCAGTTGCAATTTCATGGAGAAAGACAGATAATACACATGAAAATAGGTTATGTACCAGGTGGTGACTAGATATAGCTTCCAAGTTTATGCTGGAATTTGGTTAAAGCATGTGAAATAGTCAATATAAGTCTGCTTTGACCATAGACGAGGTAATTTCATAAAGTCTTACCTAGTACATACACAGACAAAATGACGTAAAAGAAATAGACAGCAGTTTCTCCAAGAAGGGACATTGAGGAGGGGAAATGCTAACTGCACACATGGTAAGCTGATTAATTTTTTATCCTATGCATGTACTGACTATTCAGAACAACTATTTTTAAATATATGATATACAGGAACATAACAGAGCTGACACACAGAGAGAAAGAAGGTAGATAAGGATGAAGTGAGGATTAAGAGCTAAGAGGAGGTGGAATTTTTCTAATTGCAGAAGTAGGCAGGTGACAGTGACATACTATAGAAAGGTATGCTCAGCTTGAAACCATAAGTGGTCTTCATCCGTGATTCAACTCAACTGCCAAGGACAGCACAATTCCTAGACACGGATCAGGAGAGACCAGTGGTAATGGGGAGAGATGTGGGCAGGATGAGGTGCAGTGGATCTGTGCCTCAGCTCATCAGCGCACCTGCCCCAGCTGATCCTCATGGGTCTTTC